>NW_019208915.1:1399674-1469818 GCF_001890105.1 Penicilliopsis zonata CBS 506.65
ATTTCTTTATTTCAGGTGATTGCGGCAGTCTTATGAAGATTTGAATTTATTGCTGTTGAAATGGAGTATTATAGTTACATACCAATTGACCTTAGATTTATTCTGTTCAGGGTGTCCATTCTATCTTCGGAAGTCTTTCTTCTCATGGGACTGAAAGATTCTTCTGGATTTCACTAATTACATATTCAGGTAAATGCCATTTGTGCAACCATGTTTCCGTGA
Source organism: Penicilliopsis zonata CBS 506.65 (assembly GCF_001890105.1). NCBI lineage: Eukaryota > Fungi > Ascomycota > Eurotiomycetes > Eurotiales > Aspergillaceae > Penicilliopsis > Penicilliopsis zonata. The sequence continues at coordinate 1,399,897 of NW_019208915.1, forward strand.
GCTTCAGCTCTTTTGAAGTGAAAGCTTCCTTGAGAATCTTGGTTATAGCAATTCCTTTCAATTTAAGCAAAAAATCCGATGATGCTTCAAACCAGTCTGTCCCCAAATGGACTTGGGGAACAGTGTCTAATAACTTCTTATCAGTGAGGTCTTTGGTCCTACCTTTGCTTGACTGCGTCTCAGCCAGACGAGGATCTTCTCAGGCCATTCCATTCGCGACTCAAGCACTGTATACTCACATTACATATAGGTAGTTCCAATGCCTTGGGAAACCGCCAATAATTAAACAATATGGTACTCTGGCTTATAAAGTTATGGAACCTTCTCTTGCATGAACTGGCTTCTATCTGGCTACCTGGAATATTTTGGTATATTCTGCCGCAAAAGCGACTTTTTACTGGCAAATATTACTCCTTACCAAAAGCAATCCCATGAAAGAACCCCAAACATCAAAATAATCAGATTAGAATTGATCTCAGCCCTGATCTCAGGGCTTCGAAGTGGCTAATTTTTCCAGTTACATAAATAAATCTCACCCACTGCACAAGCCCCGCCACCCCACCTAAAATTTATTATCAGGCCCATGATAAGATCAGATTATTGAAGTCATCTCTCCCCAATTCACATACCCACCAGGACTCTTGCAGCCACAGACAACATGGCCTCCTCTGATGAGACGGTTCTAACGCTCCGGAAGGTTCTCACCTCCGAGTCGGAGCCCCTTGCTCGTCGATTCCGTGCGCTTTTCTCCCTCAAGCATCTCGCGTGCCTGCAGCCCCCCACCGAGACCACGCTGCCCGCAATCGAGGCGATCGCAGCCGGCTTCTCTTCTAGCTCGGCTCTTCTCAAACATGAGCTTGCCTACTGCCTTGGTCAGACCAAGAACATGGGCTCGGTTCCGTTTCTCCAGCAAGTCTTGAACGACGCCGAGGAGGATCCGATGTGCCGCCACGAGGCCGCAGAGGCGCTTGGTGCACTGGGAGACGCGGGAAGTCTGGACCTCCTGATTTCTCTCCGGGACGACGAGAAGCAGCTCGATATCATTCGCGAGACGTGTGACATTGCTGTGGATAGAATCAAGTGGGAGACCTCGGATGAACGCAAGGCGGAGAAATTGAAGCCCAGGTATCATTTTACACTTTTCTCTGAATGCAAACCAACCAACCATACAAACCAAATGCTAACTCGTTCAGTGATTTTACCTCTATTGACCCTGCTCCTCCCCTCCCCATGGTATCAGAAAAGCCCTCGATTCCTGACCTGGAAAAGACCCTGCTTGACACCAGCCTCCCTCTCTTCCAACGATACCGTGCCATGTTTGCCCTGCGCGACCTTGCTTCCCCTCCCGACCTCCCCACTGCTGTCCCCGCCGTCGAGGCGTTGGCCAAAGGGCTCCATGACCCGTCTGCGCTCTTCCGGCACGAAGTTGCGTTTGTCTTCGGACAGCTCTCCCACCCGGCTTCCATCCCCGCCCTGACTGCCTCGCTCAGTGACCTGAATGAGGTTGGAATGGTGCGCCATGAGGCGGCTGAAGCCCTCGGAAGCTTGGGTGACGAGGAGGGCGTGGAGGATACCCTGAAGAAGTTCTTGAACGACCCGGAACAGGTCGTCCGTGACAGTGTCATTGTGGCGTTGGACATGGCGGAGTTCGAGAAGAACGGCGAGGTGGAGTACGCGTTGATTCCTGATTCTGCAGCCACTGCGGCTGTCTCTGCTTGATTTATGTGCATTTGATCCATGTCATGTCATGTCATGATGCTGTTTCCAGCCGATTCCTGTTCTATAAATGTATAGATATGAATTTTTAGGAAAAGCTTCCCATTTGATCCTTCACCTTGCATTTTAATCATTATAGAACTGTCCAAAGTAGCCACTTAACGCTGTATTATATTAGTCTTGATTTGGGATGTTAGCCAGAACAAGTGCCATATAGTCAATGCTCTCCCTTGGATAGATGCATAGGAACTCTTGTTTGTTGCCTTCCTGTTTGTAGAGGACAAAATATGGGGTTAGCAGGTAGATATTGACTAGATGACCTGTCTAAGAGATCTAGGCAGTAGCAATCCTGATGCTTTTACTCCATTGAGAAATTATATATTGATAGACCTCCAGTAAAGCATCCAAAGGCAAGGATTAGAAGCATGTTGTAGTCCTCTTAAGTGATTTAACAATTGGTTTGACTATTGCTGCTAGGCTGTAGGCGGTGGAGCGCGGCAGAAGTGCGTATTGGCGGGCGATTTTGGTTATTGCGTCGTCGATCGAGAGAACTTCAGATTACCTAACCTTATGGGCTGCTCTCACTTCACTTTCAGGGATCTCTTGCTGTCTGATGGTTATCTGCAGTCTGGATGCCGTCATATATAGCCATGTCTCTTAGTAGAGCATGCATGCCTCCCCGTTTCACTTTCCTTTCACCTGCAGCGCTCGCGCTCTAGACAGCTGCGATGGATCAAACCTGGCACCCGGCTGTCCAGGTCGTCATTAATGGCCCTTCCCAGGCGCCGGTCCACAGTTCAAATGGGCCATCTCAGCGTCTGGGGAGGCCGCTCCCCGTGGATGAGGCGTTGAAATACTCTCCTATGTCCAGTGCCCCAGTATTCGGTCTAGGTATGATTGCTTCCTGTCTCCGCATCTTCACTTGATATCACCTTGACCCTAGCCCTAACTAATGGATCTCCCTCTCTTGAATAGACTCCATCCTCCGTCCTGACGTTGGTCGATCGTCGAGTACTGCACCGATAAACCATATCATCCAAGCCGGACGCACTGTGATGAATGATCTGGACTCCGAGATTCGTTCAGGGAAGGAGGAGTCGGCCCGCCTGGAGACTTCACGTGAATACCTGCAGCAGTTGCTCCATGGAGACCAGTTGACAGAATTGTGAGCTTCATTACAATCGGACAAAGAAAGAAAGTTTATCCTTTGCTCACTGATATGTGCAGCAAGTTTAAAGCTCCCACTGGAGGAAAGAATATCGGCGCCCATCGCTCTAACTCTTCTATACCCGACGGCCCGCTCTCGGACCGAAAAGACCTGGCTCCTTTCGCGAAGATGATGTTGGAATCAACTGATATTGCGTTTCGATGTGAGTTTCCGACCTTTGGGAAGCTTCTGCGCTGCCCTGACAGTCCATAGATTCTACACCTACGAATGCGAAATCGCAATCTCAGCGGGCCGCATTCTCTCATCAGCCTACAATATCCGTCAACCAGCCCCCGTCCCAGTATCATAAGACTCCCCAGTTTCAGAGCCAACCTGAGGTTGTCATACCTGTCAAACCTGTATACATTCATTCGAATACACCTGGTAGCCCCAAAAGACGGAAACTGAACGGCGAAGGGGAGGAAGGTCTGGTAACACTTCGACTGAAAGCCCAGAAGGAGGAGGCAGATGCTGCATTATTGAAATTACAGGATCTGCTCCATGAGGTGTTTGAGGCTGAGGATAAGTTGGAGCCTGACACCTCTGCTGCCCCGACGAATTCGGAATCGTTTAATTCTCTATTCACTGGGGCTAATGCCCTGGAGACGAATGGCCTAATTCTTTCGTCCGATGCGCACACCCATTTACAGAAGGCGATGAAGAAGGTCGCGTCTTTCAAGAGGCTTCAGGACATTCCCTCGGACTACTTCAATCGCATCCAGAAGCTTTGTGAAAGGTGCATAATGCCTGCACAAACACCCGACTTGAAACTGGATGATCCTTCAAACGAAACCGAGTGCCAAGAATGGTTAAGGAAATTGGATGATATGTTCAACTCGCTGCTGGCGATTAGTACCCTACTCCTGACTATGTCTGGTCGACAGACGGAGCGTGGCCTTTGCCCAGAAGATCTTATCGAAGCAATCCCTACCGTCTTGAATCAAACCTTCGACAATTGCATCATTCCCGCAGTCGAGTCACGCCCTGGTGGCAAAGATGCGCAGTACTTTCAATTATTTGCGGCTCAGAAACGGACTATCGGGAACCTCATCCACCAGAGCAAAAAAGCGCTCACCCTTTTCGCTGATTTCATATCTCGAATCGACATCTCTGAGGGCACCATTACCGCCATCGAGTTCTTTGCTGCGAAACTTATTTTTGTCGAAAATTCTCACAACGATAAGGACTCGGCCGTGGGATATCAGAAGTATGAATCGCTGCGGCGCAGTGCGATGGACATACTCGCCAAAATATTTTCAAAATACCCTGTCCAACGGCCGTTTATTCTTGATGAGATCCTTGTATCATTAGAGAAATTGCCATCGACTCGCCAGAGTGCGAGACAGTTCAAACTTGTCGACGGCAAGAATATACAACTTCTGACAGCCTTGGTCTTGCAACTTGTGCAGACCACTGCCTTGGAAGCACCAAGCTCCCGGACATTTAAATCAAAGAGACAATTAGCAGCCCCGGTTGACGAAAACGGGAGCGAGGATGAGGACGACGAACTTCTCGGTGACGGCAAAGGTCAGGATTACAGTGAGTCTGATGAAGAGCTTTCTCCATCGGAAGCCTCTCTGGAGCGTCTCGCCACCAAGGTCAACCGGCTGTATGACAACGCCGTTCGCAGCGCACAGTACATTGTGAAGTTCATCGTTCAACGCGCCATGACCTCGACCAAGACTGGAGACCAACCATACCGAAACATACTCGATCTATTCACCGAGGATCTGATCAATGTTCTTGGTTCGACCGACTGGCCAGGAGCAGAGTTGCTACTACGGATTCTGGCTTCTCATATGATTGGTATTGCCGACCTTGACAAGAGTCCGGCCACCGCAAAAAGCATGGCCCTTGAGCTTCTTGGCTGGATGGGCTCTGCTATTTCAGACCTTGCAGTAACGGCACAACACTTGATTCCTGCTATGGAAGAGTCTGACAGCGACCTCACTGAATATTTGAGACAGCTATTTGATGACCATTCAAGGCGGGCCCTCCATGCCCAGGACCTCATCGTCCCGAACGGTCCATATCGCGTTACTCTTGAGTATCTCTTACAAGATCGAAGCTCAGACAATTGGCAACTTACTAGCGCTCGAGGCTACTATCTCGCCCAGTGGGCGAAGACAATTTGCTCCATGTATTACAATGCAGACGATAAGGATGAAATTGCACCGGACAGCAATGCAGATGAACTCGTTGATCTTCTCACTAACATGTTTTCGGATTCCAGATGGCTAGAGACTCATAAAAACTTTAACCTAGTCTCCAACCCTCATGGTAGATTCGCCTACATACTCACGGTGTTGAATATGAGCTTTTGCAAAGCGTTTGATACCATCCTCAAGGTCCTGCTAAATTCGATCACAAGTGATCAGGCGAAGGTACGCAGTCGCAGCTTGAAGAGCGTCATCTATATGCTCGAGAAGGACCCCAGCCTTCTCGATCGAGATGCCTCAGTCATGCGAGTTATCCTTCGTTGTGCCACTGATGCATCGCCTATGGTTCGCGACTCCGCATTGTCTTTGATTGCCAAATGCATAGTCCTAAAACCCGGTCTTGAAGAAGAGGGATGCTGGAGTATCCTTGCTTGTGCCGCTGATCCCACAGCCGGTGTGAGGAAGCGATGCATGGCCCTGCTGAAGGATATTTATTTGAGGACATCACGGACCGAATTGAGACTTGCCATTCTGGATAGCTTCCTCCAACGCACCGGTGATACCGAAGACAGTGTTGCAACCATAGCCCGTCAAACATTCGAAGAAATATGGCTTGCCCCATTCTACGAGTCCATCGATTCGGTGCAGGACGGACCGAGACTCAAGGTAGCGCTTGGGGAACAGGTAGATTTACTAGTCAAGCTTGTACAACGGAGTGAACCTGCTCTTGAAACCCTTGGTGCTTCACTGAAAACAGTCTTGTCAAGCAAGTCCAAGTCTGCCTCATCGAACTTCAAAGTCTGCAAGGCTATGGTCTCGATGATGTTTGAAAAGCTAGTGGAAGATACAGGCGCTCTTGGAAAAGAGCATCAGCAGGCTCTCTTGCAGACTATAACTGTTTTTGCAAAGGCAAATGCAAAAACGTTTAGTCCAGACCAACTAGAGGCCCTCCATCCATACATCGGGCATCTTGTGACTGCCGATGACCTGTTCATCTTCCGCTCTGTGGTTGTGATCTACAGTTGCGTTCTGCCATATCTCTCATCCTCTCACAATACGCTCTTGAAGGAGGTCCAAAATGACCTATTCAAAAGCGTTGCCAAACTCGGCCGTTCGGAGCTGAACGAAGTCATGGCGTGTTTGTGGACCATCAACGGTGTACTGCAGAATACAGAGAGGTTGGTGAAGCTCACGATCTCTGTATTGAAAGGGATCCAGCAAACCAGGAACGTCGATCTTTCGGACGCTGCCAAATCCGATGTCTTAGCCCGGGCTAGAAGCTACATCCGCATTGCAGGCTGCGTGGGGAAACACTGTGACCTTGAGAAGTATGAGCCTCACTTCAAAGCTGCGTTTCCGGCGTGGAAGGGTGGATCTGTGGCCGGATTGATGGTTGATGCTATCATTCCCTTCACACTCCCAAAACAGCCTCTCGAACTGAGGATTATGGCGCTTGAGAGCCTTGGCTCCATCTGTCAGTCCTGGCCGGCTCAGTTTGGCCGAGAGGAATCGAGGCGTGTCCTGTCGTTGGTCTTTGAAGAGGATAATGCCAACCTGCAGAACATCGTCCTCAAGGCCTTCGCTGAATTCTTTGCGATGCATGAGGGCAAGTCGGAGAAGTCCATCTTGTCTGCTGCTGAACTAGAAGCCCAAGAAAACACCACTCGATTGGGTGGATCACTTAAGGCCAGCGACAACGATGGAGCCGCTGCTCTGATCGCCCAACATTTCCTTCGGAACATGCTTCGGGTCGCACAGTCGCGACAGGATGCATATGCATTGACTGCCATCGAGCTGATTGCTAGCATCAACCGACAAGGTCTCGTCCATCCAAAGGAGTGCGCAGGTGTCCTTGTTTCGCTGGAGACATCGACTGTCGCCTCCATCGCCAAGGTTGCTTTTGACACACACAAAATGTTGCACCAGCAGTACGAATCCATGTTTGAACGGGAATACATGCGGGCTGTGCAGGAGGCATTCCAATACCAGCGAGACATAGTGGGTGATTCCAATGGCGCTCTTACTAGGCCATACACTGCGAAGCTAGGACCTCTGTTTGAAATCATCAAGACCAGCAACAGTCGATACCAGAAGAAGTTCTTGTCGAATCTTTGTTCCAAGGTCAATTTTGAACTGAGAGATCTCGACGTATCCGGCAGCCCGCCGGAGCATCTACTACTCTCCAGATTTGTGTCTCAAAATCTTGCTTTCCTCGACTATGGACAGTTGACAGAGCTTCATGCCACAATTGGGTTTATGGAGCGAATTGTGTCTTCCACTGGAACGGTTGTTGCCCACGCTATCGAAACTGATATCTTTCCTTCCAGGATTGAAGTGCCTGGAGAACCGGTCCAGTTCATGGTTCCCACGCCTGATCCGTCGGGAAACCCTCAGTTCTTACAGCCACCTCCTCAGAATCTTCGAGTGCTCGCCACTGCGGCAGCATCACTTTCGATGCTGTGGGAGGCTCGATCCTATCTTCGCCGTCTGTACGGTGTGAGCACCCATATCCGAAACAAAGACGGCAAGGGCACAGCGAAGGAGCTGAACAAGGCGCCCACCAAGGTCCATGGTATCACTGGCGACAAGTTCTGGGAGTCCATTGTGAGAAACATGACCACCCTTGACACCCAGGAGAATATGATTGCAAAGTGTCGCGAGTTTGCTACTCTCCTCGCCATCGACGACGAGTTCAAGGTGTCTGAAGAGGACGCTGACGGCGACCTCGATGCGCCAGGAGATGTCGACGACATGGGAACGCCGCTCGGCGCTAGCAATGGCAATCGCCCTGCAAAACGAAAGAATTCCTTCTCAGGATCCGTCACTCTGAAACGGCCTCGAGGCAGGAAGCCATCTGTTGGGAGGCGCCGGACCAGTTCTGAACCCGATGACGAACTGGCTTGGCAATGAAAAACCCCCTCCCCCCACGGTTGAAGCCCAGCGCAAAGATCTTTATTCCATCTCTTAAATAAATAGTTCTAATCTCCTTAGCCATTTCTACTGGCAGAGGTTTCTTGCTGGCACGACCACCGCCCTCTTAGTCGTTGCTTACAATTTACACGGGCGCTGGGAAGGAAGATACTTCTCATTCGTGCAATTCTAATGGATTACGAAAAGACTAGAGAATATACTTAACTGCTAATAAGACTTGCTGCCTTGTGCCATTTTGTCATTTCATCTGTAGATATTTTAGAGTAACTGTACACTGTACAGTGTACAGTGTACAGTCAGCATACCACGTGACCTTCTCGCACGAGACTGCAAATGACGTCGCCGTCTCGGCAAGACCCGGTTGCTTCCTCCCTTGTTCTCTCACCGATGGAGATAAAATCCCCTGATCTACACATGTGCTTTCACTGTGCAGTCTCCCAGTTGAATTAATTCCTTTCTTCTGTCTGCGCGGGCTGCGACTGTGTGCTTTGCTCTGCCTGGCAATTGCTTTTGTTGACATTCCACCATGAGTGCGGCTTTGCTCCGGAGTCGAGTGGCCAGTAGTACCACGGTAAGGAGGGTCGGGCTGCTGCCACATCGCTTACGGGGTGCAGGTGTATCGCTACCGGTGCAGCATGGCCGGTTACGTGCGATTCACGCTGCTTCTCGTCGCAGACCTGTCGCTGTCACACGGTGCCTAAGCCGCTGTCCGCCGTCGTATGGAGTCCGCCTGCAATCGTCGGTGTCGGAAGGCGTCGAGAAGAAACCGCGGTCTCGGGCGGTGACGTGGATGTACACGTTCTTTGCGTACAGCGGGTTCTTTATCTTTATGAGTGGTGCCGTGGTGGTAGCGTTCTTCGTCTACGATGCGACTACGTATCGCGAGGATCCGAGCGCTGAGGATATCCCTGTCTCGGAATTGGCGTTGAACCCCCGTCGTGGCGGACCCAAGGACTTGCCGATTGCGGAGTTTCTGGTCGGAGACCATGACTCGGAGCAGATGGCTGCGCAAACCGAGAAGCCCCGGCTGGTGATCCTGGGCACGGGCTGGGGCAGCGTGGCGCTGCTCAAGACGCTCAACCCGGACGATTACCACGTCACCGTGGTCTCGCCCACAAACTACTTTCTGTTCACTCCGATGCTGCCATCTGCCACTGTCGGGACGTTGGGGCTCAGGTCGCTGGTTGAACCCGTCCGGCGGATTGTACAGCGTGTCCACGGCCATTTCCTCAAGGCGGAGGCTGTTGACGTCGAGTTTTCCGAGAAGCTTGTTGAGGTTTCCCAGCTGGATGCGAGTGGCAACAGGCAGAACTTCTATCTTCCGTACGATAAACTTGTGATCGGTGTCGGTATGGCTTCCTTGGATTCTGCACGCTGGTTGCCATGAGGGGGTATGGCTGATTCTTGGTTTTAGGCTGTGTGACGAACCCGCACGGTGTGAAAGGCCTCGAGCATTGCAACTTCCTGAAGACGATCGATGACGCCCGCCAGATCAAGAACAAGGTGCTGGAGAATATGGAAATTGCCTGTCTACCGACCACGAGTGATGAGGAACGCAAGCGTCTTCTTTCCTTTGTTGTCTGTGGAGGCGGCCCGACTGGTGTCGAGTTTGCTGCGGAACTGTTTGACCTGCTCAACGAGGATCTACTTCACTCTTTCCCCAAAATCGTACGAAATGAGATCTCCGTTCACATCATTCAAAGCCGCGGCCACATCCTGAACACCTATGACGAAGCGCTTTCCAAATACGCCGAGGTGGGTTCCCGTTTTAAGTTGGTGAAAGCAACCATGGGCTAATCATTGGGCACTTCAGGCTCGTTTTGCGCGGGACCATGTCGAAGTATTGACGAATGCTCGTGTCAAGGAGGTCCAAGCAGATAAGGTTCTCTTCGAGCAGACAGAAAATGGTCAACCGGTTGTCAAAGAAATTCCGATGGGATTTTGCCTCTGGTCTACAGGTGTCTGTAAGTTTTCAGGGCGAAAATTGTCTGGTTGATACCTCAGGCTCACAGAATCATACAGCTCGGGCAGCGATCTGCAAGAAACTGTCTGATAAGCTAGAGGCACAAAACAACAAACATGCTCTCGAGACGGACTCGCATCTTCGACTGATCGGTGCTCCTCTGGGCGATGTCTATGCTATCGGTGACTGCTCGACCGTGCAGAACAACGTCAAGGAGCACATTGTCTCTTTCCTGCGTACCATTGCCTGGGAAAAGGGCAAGGATCCGGAGAAGGTGCACCTCACTTTCTCCGAGTGGCGAGAGGTTGCCAACCGGGTGAGGAAGCGCTTCCCCCAGGCCTCCAACCATCTCCGCCGCCTGGACCGACTCTTCGAGCTGTACGACATTGACCACTCCGGCACCCTCGACTACGGGGAGCTGTACGAGCTTCTGCACCAGATCGACACGAAGCTCACCTCGCTTCCTGCGACTGCTCAACGAGCCCACCAGCAGGGCGAATACCTAGGCCGTAAACTGAGCAAGATCGCGGCGGCACTGCCTGGCTACCGTGCCAACCAAATCGACTACGGTGACCTGGACGAGACGGTGTACAAGGCCTTCAAGTACAGGCACCTGGGGAGCTTGGCCTACATCAGCAACGCAGCCATTTTCGATTTCGGAGGGCTGAATTTCAGCGGCGGGGTTCTCGCCATGTACCTGTGGCGCAGTGTCTACTTTGCGCAGAGCGTCAGCTTCCGCACTCGTTGTATGCTGGCTATGGACTGGGCCAAGCGAGCTCTTTTTGGAAGAGGTATGTTGAATTTTTTGCTGCCTTCCTTCTTCCCTCCTACTGTAAGAGTCGATGGCTAACCTGGATGCCTCTTCCAGATCTCATGAGCTTTTAGATACCCATCAATTGTTTCTGTTACCTTTCACATGTTGAATAGGAAGACACCATCTACCTATTTGACATGTGATTTTTTTTTTCTCTCCTTTGTAATGATGGAATCTTGGGTCCCCCTTCCCTGTCTGATGTGTTATATATATATATCTACACCTATATGTTGTAGTTAAACCTTGCTTTCTCTCTTTGCCGTGATGATGTGGAAATGAAGATATGATATCAATAATATTGACTAGTCCCATCACACTGCTTTTCGACAATACCCAGGTTGAATCCTGGACGTAGTATAACTCGTTAATTGATGTGAAAAATCCAACTCACCCGGGGTAGAATACAGCCAGATGGTCTAGGATGAGGAAGAATTGATTCAAGTGTGATATGACACCGGGCGGGAACACAAAAAATAATTAACGCCGGGCCGAACGCCACGCTAGATGTAGCAACCAAAAAGGATATGGTAGAGAGAAGAGTACTGTTGATGGGGGGATGGGTTCAGGAGATCATTGGGTCGATATCGCCGTTGTTGGTCATGACGGTATCGTGGCCGGAGCTGTTGTTGTGGGGGAAGCTCGACGAGCCCAAGACATCATTTTTACCATCGCTGACAAGGCCGAGGTCGAGCTTGTCAGGGATATCCTTTTTATTGCTCTGCCGGGCCTTTTGCTCGGCCCAAGCGCGTAGCTTGACAAGGTTACGAAGCCGAGCTTCTTTACGGGCACCTTGACTCTGCAAGATGGCTTCATTGACGTTGGTGGCGATTTCTTTACGAAGGTCTGGGTGCAGCAGCGGCGCCAGAGACGGCGCCAGGTTCTCCGAGGGAAAAATCAGCAACGCCAGCGTGCGTTCCAGGTCATCCAGAAACTGTGCGTTTGTAGGAGCACGGGGTGCTAGTTGCGAAGTCGCAAATTCCAGGGCTGGACTAATATCTCCGTCAGGAGCGGAAGTGCAGGAGCGGATCAGTTCAATGAGCTGAAGCCGCAAGAGGGAAAAATGCAAGGAGGGATCATCATCCAAGATCTAGACCATATGATAATTAGCACAGATCAAGATGTCTTGAAGATTTTCAATGCAAACTGAGACCCAAATGGGCATGCGAATCATACTGGAAATTTGGTGATGTTTGTTTTTCATCAACGACCCCGAAGGGTTTATGAGTGGTGCATGAAAAACGAATATAATCATATCAAGGGGAGGGAGAGAAAAGATTTCAAAGAAAAAAAAAAAAAGCTTACCTGAGGGTTCAACTCGTTGATCTTCTCAATCGCAGTCTGGACATTGCCAGCATGGATTGCAGTACGGATCTCAACTCGCTCCTCGATCGAATCGAAATCCGCCTTTGGCTGAATATTGGCCTCTGCTGCAAATTTCTTTGCGGCAGCAGGATAACCGTTGGTGACCAGGTAGTCCATTACTAGATCATTGATGTCACTGGTAAAGTTAGCAACTCTACCCAATCTTTTTCTAACGAGATAGAAAATAGCAAATGATCGAGTTTCACATCAGAAACACAAGTTAAATATTTTTCCACATTGTGTATGGATTTTCAGAGAGATTCCCAACTTGATTTAAAAACATCATATGGAACGGCAGAGGGGGGGGTAGAAAGAAGAACAAAATCGTACGTACATTTTCGATGGCTTCACCTCCTCCATCTTCCGCTCGAACTGGTGCCATGTCGGCGTGGTGGTCGAGGGAGTCGGCGACACCTGCGTCCGTTAAAACCATGCTGCAGTGCATCCCAGCTCCGGACACGTCGGGAACCATACAAAGTTCGCAGAAGACATGGTGGGGGGCCACACGGTCGTCGACAGACGCCCTTAGGATACAGCTGGGGTGTGCAGAGGCTGTCTGGCTAGCGGAATAGCTTCGCAGACAGAAGCCATGAGGTGGAAAACCGCAGAGAGAGCCGGATCGGCCTGTGGGAAGAGAAGAAGAAGAAGAAGAAGGAAAAGGAGAAAACTCGCTTTAAGCTGGAGCCGCACAAGCGAGCGGTCACGGGCCCGGGCTAGACTAGAACAGGGCTAGCGCTGATAAGCGGCCGTTTTGCACTGTTTGCATCGTTTGCTCGCGTGCTCCTGCCTGAGGACTCCAACGGCCGTTATTATTTCACCAACTGATAAGGTAAGTGAGAGAGAATCTTGAACTTGGGCGTCTGCGCTGGGCGGGGCTTGCCTGGCGATCACGAAGAAACTCTGCGCTCTGGCGATGCCGAGGACGCCTGGCTATCTTCAGCTCTGCTAATCTCTTCTTTATCTGGGCGGTAGGCTGTATACGACCGAGTCGTATCGAAAGGAAAAATGGAGTCGACGCCGCCGGTGTTCTCTTCCTCTACCAATGTCGCCCAGTACTCTCCGCCATGGGAAGACCTGAAGATTATTGGAATCGCTGGCAGCTCCGGCTCCGGCAAGACCTCGGTGGCCATGGAGATTGTCCGGTCGTTGAATCTGCCGTGGGTGGTGATTCTCGTAATGGTATGAGAGGACCTAGGCTGGATACGCAAGCTATGACGGTGTATGATCTGACTGCTTTGATGTGTAGGACTCCTACTACAAGACGCTGAACCCGGAGGACCATGCCAAGGCTCATGCGAACCAATACGACTTTGACTCTCCAGATTCGATAGACTTTGACCTCCTTGTGCAGACGTTACGAGATCTGAAACAAGGGTATTGTAGCCGTCTTCCTTCCACTGGGGGGGAATTCTTGCATCAAGATATGTCTGGCTAACGGAAGTCGGTTGTGAAACAGGAAGAGGGCCAACATCCCCGTGTATTCCTTTGCTCAGCACCAGCGGCAGCCGCACACAACTGCTCTCTACTCGCCACACGTGCTGATCTTGGAGGGGATTCTTGCCCTCCATGACCCGAGGATTGTAGAGATGCTGGATGTCAAGGTCAGTACATATGGTGGCTGTTTTGTCTCTTTCTGTGCTGACAATGATCAGATCTTTGTCGAAGCAGACATGGATGTCTGTCTTGGACGTAGAGGTAGGATTGATCTTGAATGACATTTGTACAAAAGGGTATCTATCATTGACGAGCTATAGTTCTACGCGATGTTCGCGAGAGAGGACGAGACATCGAAGGGATCATCAAGCAGTGGTTCCAGTTTGTCAAGCCGTCATATAGGACGTTTGTCGAGCCGCAAAGGTCGATCTCAGGTGAGATGTCTTCCGTGAAAAGACCGATCCATGCGTCCTGACAAGGTGTAAAGACATTATTATCCCTCGTGGGATCGAAAACAAGACCGCCATTGGTATGATCCCAGTCAAGTGCCTGCCTCGCATGAATATAGCTAATAATCTAGACATGGTGGTCAAGCATATCCAACGCTGCCTGTCCGAGAAGTCCGAGAAGCACAGTGCCGAGCTTCGCAAGCTCCGTAACATTGCCGCCGAAGAAGAGTTGTCACCAAACGTGCTCGTCATGTCTCAGACGCCGCAGTTTACCGGCATGAATACCATCCTTCAGAACCCGGACACGGAGCATGTCGATTTTGTCTTCTACTTTGACCGGCTTGCCTCCCTGCTGATTGAACGGTATTTTAACCCGTGTCTTTAACCCAGTCCTTTTCGGGTTACTCGTGTAGATGAATAACTGATCTGTGACAGTGCATTGGATTGCACGGACTACGTCTTTTCTGAAATCAAGACCCCCCACGATAACAGTTATCAAGGCCTCCACCCTGCCGGAACGGTGTCCGCCGTGGCCATCCTCCGCGGCGGCTCCTGTCTGGAGACGGCGCTCAAACGCACGATCCCGGACTGCATCACGGGCCGGGTGCTCATCCAGACCAACGAAAAGACCGAAGAGCCAGAACTGCATTACCTCAAGCTGCCTCCGGGCATCGAAACCCACGCCACCGTGCTGCTCCTCGATCCGCAGATGGCCAGCGGCGGAGCCGCCCTGATGGCCGTCCGCGTGCTGGTCGACCACGGCGTCGACGAGGGGAAGATCATCTTCGTCACCTGCTCTGCGGGCGATGTCGGCATCAAACGCTTGACTACCGTCTTCCCAAGACTGAAGGTTATCGTCGGCCGGATCGCCGAGGAGGGCGAACCACGATGGATGGAGAAGAGATATTTCGGATGTTAGGGAATATATGGGCGTTTCTATTCTCGAGAGTGTAGGAGGCTACATTATATATGCATATATAAAAGTTATTAGAATAGAAGGATCTTCTCAAGTAGTCGAGTTCTGTTCTTCTCTATCGCTTATCGCTCGCACGGACCATCAAAAAATCGCCGACGTCTGGTTTCGATACCGAGAAAAATTATCCTCACATCATCTTCTATTCAAGCATCCCTTCATTCATTGTCTTTGGAAGAGAGGTATTTATCCATCCGGCAGTTTATCCCCTTGTAGCCTGTCCGTCAAAATGCCCGAGGAGAAGAAAAAGGCCAAAGGCCGCGGCAAAGAGGCAGGCTCAGTGATCAGTACGACTCACCTGCTATTTTTTCATGACTTTGTATTTTTTTTTTCACTAACTGTTGTTTAGAGGACCCTCGATTTTCCAATATCCAGTCAGACCCGCGGTATGCCCTGCCTAGTAAACGGCAGACACGCGTGAAGCTCGACAAGCGGTTTGCGCATATCCTGCACGACAAGGATTTCTCGCGCAACGCGGCGGTGGACCGGTACGGGCGGAAACTGGCGAGAGATGATACCAAGAAGCAGCTTGAGAAGTTCTACCGGTTAGATAAAGAGGAGGAGGAGGAAGAAGAAGAAGAAGAAGAAGAAGAAGACGAGCTTGAAGATCTCGGCAGCGACGTCAGCGTCGACAATGACGATGAGGTTCTGAAGGAGCTGAAGAAGGCCGAGCGTGTGGTTGTTGAAGACGGGTACGATCCCGCGCGGGATGGAGGGTTTTCGGCATCGTCGTCGTCGGAAGAAGAGGAAAGCTCGAGCGATGAAAGCGACGTGGAGGATGAAGGAGAGGAACTGGAGTTCCCCGACAAACAGCAGGCGAATGTACCTATGGGGGAGGTGACGGAGCGGATTGCCGTGGTGAATCTGGACTGGGATAATATCCGGGCGGAGGATCTGATGGCCGTGTTTTCCAGCTTTGTGCCTTCTGGCGGCCGGGTCGTCCATGTGGCGGTTTATCCGAGCGAGTTTGGCAAGGAGCGGATGGAGCGCGAGGAAGTGGAGGGACCGCCGAAGGAGATTTTTGCCACCCGAAAGGAGGAGGAGGAGGAGGAGGAGGAGGAGGATGAGAGTGATAACGAAGAAGAAGAGTTGGATTCCGAGGAGGAGGAAGACCGGATCAAAAAGTCGATTCTCAAGGAAGACAAGGGTGAAGAGTTCAACTCGACCAAGCTGCGGCAGTACCAGCTCGAGCGACTACGGTATTTCTACGCCATCCTGACCTTTTCGTCCAAGGAGGCCGCCAAGCACGTCTACGACCTTGTCGATGGTGCGGAGTACCTATCCAGCGCGAACTTTTTTGATCTGCGGTTTGTGCCGGACGAGACGGACTTCTCCGACGACCGGGCGCGGGACGAATGCAAGCGGATCCCCGACGGGTACAAGCCGAACGAGTTTGTGACGGATGCGCTGCAGCACAGTAAAGTCAAGCTGACCTGGGACGCGGACGACAAGTCGCGCAAGGAGGCGCAGGCGCGTGCGTTCCGCGGCAGTCGCAAGGAGATTGACGAGAACGACCTCAAGGCCTACCTGGGTAGTGATAGTTCTGATGACGAAGAAGAAGAACAAGATGATGATGATGCACAACAAACGGCAGTGGAAGTGGTGGACTCGACTACTGGCGGCAGCGTGAAGAAGGTGTCCAAGAAGGAGGCTGAGCGGCAGCGCATGCGGGCTTTACTTGGACTGAGCGCGGAACCGAGCAAGTCGTCCAAGTCGGAGGGCCCGGTGGGCGAGATGGAAGTTACATTTACGTCTGGGCTTGCGGGCAGCGCGGGCAACAAGGATACGATCTTCGAGAACGAGCCGGAGATTCAAGAGACTACGATTGAAAAGTATGTACGCAAGGAACGGGAGCGCAAGAAACGCCGCAAGGAGAAACTCAAGGCGGTGAAGCGCGGCGAGGATATCGACAGCGATGCAGAAGACGGTGATCCTGATGCTGCAGCTGGTGCAGCTGGTGCAGCTGGTGAGGAAGAGGCCCCGGTGGAAGACCTGGGGTTCAACGATCCGTTCTTCGACGACCCGGCGGGCGAGACGATGTCGACGGCGGCACGGCGCAAGGAGGAGCGACGCAAGAAGCGAGAGGAACGAGCAGCGGAAGAGGAGGCGGCGGCGGCGCAACGGGCGGAGCTGGAACTGCTGATGGTGGACGAGACGCAGAAGGGGATGAAGCACTTTGACATGAACGAGATTGAGAAGGCGGAGAAGCAGAAGAACAAGAAGGGCAAGGGCAAGAAGAGTAAGACGAAGTCGGCAGCAGCAGCAGCAGGCGAGACGGATGACTTCCAAATGGACGTGGCCGACCCTCGATTCGCCCGGTTGTTTGAGAGCCACGAGTTTGCCATCGACCCGACAAACCCACGGTTCAAGGCGACGTCTGGGATGAAGGCGCTGCTGGAGGAAGGACGCAAACGACGACGCAACCACGAAGACGGCAGCGAGCTCCAGAGCACGAAGAAGAGCAAGACCAAGGGTTCCAAGGGGGGATCGGATGATTTGAAGAAGCTGGTGGACCGGGTGAAGCGGAAGGCCGTATAACTTAGCACTGTATAGTGACTGCTCTTTAGTACTAGGTATACTTACTGTACTCCATTCGTATCCTGTTGACACGTCCTAACACTGTAGTTCGTATATCTAGTATATATCTAGTATATAGTATTGGGTATATACTTCGGAGGATACGGAATACGGAGGCGGAGGATATGGAGGATACGGAGGATACGGAGGATAGACCAAGTTACCGGTATATAGAATAGCCTATGACTTCCAACATCTACCAGCACATACTATTACCCGCGAAAGCTGATCGAGTATAATAACATATATAATATATATAATATATATAATATATATAATATATAATAATAATATAGTAAAGATATATAAAGATATAAAGATATATAGATAGAGTAAGTAAAGATAACCTCCGACAAGTACCGAGTCTCACCGCCTTTTGCCTTCCCTTCCTCCGTGTGCCACAAAAGGAATCCTCTCCCTCTCCCTCTTTCTCTTCCTCCCACCAGAATCCAACCTCCCTCCCTCTCCCACCCCCTCTCCTGCTCTCCACCGGCGATTCATCTGTTTCAGAACATCCGGTTCGGTCTTCAATTGACCTGTCTACCCTGTTCGCTGCTTCTGATCTCCCCTCGTACCCCGCGATCGTCTTGCCCGGTGGGACTGGGTCTGCACTCTGTCGCGTGTCTGCAGGTGCTTTGCGTGCCCCTCCTGGCCCACGTCTCCTGCTTCATCATATCCTGGTTTGGTTCTGCCTGGGGAGGAAGTGCCTGCAAGAATGCCTCTGCTTGCGAATTGAGTCGATCGAGTTCGGGGACTGGGTTGTGTGTCGTGTCGTTGTGAGAGTCGCTGTCGTCGTCGTCGTCGTCGTCGTTGTCAAACTGTCTACAGCTCGTCGAAACTCTGTCGAATTCTGTCGGATTTTGTCGAATTTCTGTTTCTCCCATCTCCATCTCTGGCATCTTCTTTATCATCTTTATCCCTTACAATGCTCGGTCGCCTTTTGAACACGGCCGCCTCGACCCTGAATCCGGGTGGGTATCCGACCCGCAATAATAATCCCACCCACCTCGAGTCCGTCACCGAAGAAGAACACACCTCGGGCCTGCTGTTCCCGGACGCCAGTCTCCTTCGTCGTTCCACTGCTCATGCCTATCCGTTGCAGTCCGGCTTCAATTCGTCCAATGCCTCCGTCGTCGGCGCCTACGATGACCGTGGTGGCTTGGAGCTCGATCCCGTCAAGGATTTCCGTGTCATCATCGCCCAGAACGCCCTGGGGGATCGAGATCCCTGTGTCCTGCTGGATACCCGCGTTGCCACCGACCACCCCTCCTCCTCCTCCTCCTCCTCCTCCTCCTCTGTCTCTCCCAGGGGTCTCGGCATCGAGCCTCCGGGCATCAATAGCGCCGCCCCCGCTGCCACCGGCGGACATGCCCGTACCTTCTCCAATGCCTCGAGAACCTCGCGTCGCAGCCAGCTCCTCGGCTCGCAGGCCTCCTCCATCATCGCAGACTCCTCCGACGCCCGCAAGTCTTTGCCCATGAGTCCCGCCACCGGTGGTGCCTTCTCCAGAGCCCGCGGCCGCAGTTCCACCTTGTCGCCGGGCGCCGCTCACCATGAACCCTACCACTCCCGAGGCGACACCAGTGATACCGGGCTCTTGAATTGTATCTTTGGGAGTAGTGTCTTCAGCTACCGCGGCTCGTCGACCAAGATGCACATCATCTCTGCCGACGAAGAGGCCGGCCTCAACAATACTCCCTCCTCCTCCTCCGCCTCCCATCATCTTACCTCCCCTCCAAACGGCACCGTCCGGGAGGTCGATTTTGGCAATGGATCCCTCCTCCGCAAGGACGGCCCCGTCCGCAGTCCGCTCTCCCGAGCCTACACAACGGGCAGCCAGTCCGGCTTTGTCACTCCGTTACCCAAGGGCGTCCCCACCGAGTCGAAGCAGCCCTCCAAGGTCACCTTTCTGGTCACCCGCATGTTCAGCGTCAACTTGCCGGAGACTGGCGACGCCTCAGTAGTGGCGGCGGCGGGGGACCGCGCCGACTACGCCACCTCCATCTACCAGGAATCACTCCCGGACTCCGGTTTCCCCTTCCCCGACGTCTCCAAACGGAAGAAGGTCAAGGAGAAGAAGACCCCCATGTACGCGGTCGCCATCACCATTCAAATCCCTCTCCTGGCTCGTAGCGCCGCCGCTCGCCCGGCCTCGCGATTCAGCACGCAGGGGCCTGACTCCCCCCGATTCGCCATGGCGTGCTCGCTGGACTCGGATTACCGCTGGCGCGGTGGCTTGCTTGAGGACAGCCTATCGTCCGCCTCAACGCCCGCCAGCCTCGATGAGCGCATCGACCTGTTGGTCGACCACTGGGACGTCATCACCCGCACTCTCTCGCACCTGGAACGCCTGGCCCGCAAGGAGATCCTCTTCCTGCTCAAAAAGGTCGATTCGCTGTCCGGCGGTGCGCACCCAAAGCCCGCCAAGCCCCCCAACATGCAGCGCACCAACCAGACCATCGTCCACCTCCCCGCCAACATCCTCGCCGTCAACTCCCGACTGAGGGAGGAAGCCCTGCGGAGCACCCGTCGTATCAGCCTCGCCCTCCAGATGCCCTACGTCGTGACCGGCCAGAGCCGCTGGGGGGTCTGGCGCGAGGAAGGCCGCTCCATCGTCCGGAGCCTGGGCGACAAAGAACACGGCTTCTTCTTCCTGGTCCTCATCACCGCATTCCTCGGCAACCACACCGAATGGCTCAGCGTCCTGGGCCCGGACTGGTATCGGAGACGCCACCACCTGCAGCAGAAGGCCCAGACCGCCGACGCCGACCCCGGCATCACCAGTCGCACCGTCATCGTCTCCCCGGACAAGATGACCGCCCGCCGCCTCATCTTCCTTCTGGCCGCCTTCCTCCCGGCCAAACAACGCTTCGAGCCCTTGCTACCCTCCCCCCTGCGACCGGGTACCTCGACCTCGATCCGCGCCGTTTCGCAGAGCCCTCCTAATAATATCCCCGTCCTCCGGCAGGAATCGCTCCGCCGGGCCATCGAGCGCCGAGCTCGCGCCCAGCGGTTGAACCTCGGCGACCGGGATCCCCCAACCCCTCACCAACGGTCTGTCAGCGCGTCCTCAAACGAAACCACCCATCGATCGTCCGAAGACGTGGAGCGGGCCTTTGCCGCCACTACTGACACTCTAACTCACCGGCGCGGGTCCGATGCCCGGTCAATCAAGACGCTAGGAATCGGCATGGGAGGAGGCGCCAAGGATCTGCGAGCCAAGAAGGCCGCAACCGCCACCACATCAACCACCACCCCCAGCAGTACGGTGCCAGTGCCGCACTTTGCCTCCCACCAGGCTCGCCCCGTCGACGTGGCGGCCGAGGGGTTGGACAGTCTCGCGTCGGAGACTCTCTTGCGGAACCTGAAGCGTAGTGAAAGTTCCGCGGTGAGCACCACCACCAGTAGTAGTATTCCCTCCGCCGGGGGTCGCTGGGGCAGCCTCTTCTTCTCTGGCTTGTTTAGTTCCTCACGCCAAGAATCTGGCACCGAAGACACCGAAGTCAGTCCTTCACTACCACCTCATTCCGACAGCCGCCGGCGGTCCATCTCCACCTTTCCCAGTTCAGCCAAGCAGAGGGCACCCACTCTTAGCCAGATGGTGAAGGAGGCGACAGGAACCACCATCCCCGAACATCCTACTGCCGAGGCTCCTACCACTACCCTCACTACCACCACCACCACCACCGCCACCACCACTACCACTACCACTACCACTAGCAATCACATTTCAATTCCAAAGCCACCCTACGCGAAAAGAGCGTCTCAGGCTGATGAGGAAGAAGATAATGAAGGTGGTACGGGCGTGGAAGGGGAGGGGGAAGAAGAGGAAGACGTACCTGGCTCCATGTCGTTACCTGACCACAGCAAAGATTTCCCTCTGAAACTGTCGGTGCGTGCCGAGGACGGGGTGGTCGATGTTGACCTTCCACTGCCCGGGTTTGTGTCGTTGTCCTCGTCCGGTGACTCGACCGTGGCCTCGCCGAAGAAGACCCGGACGTCAATCACGAGCATGGACGTCCTGGGTTCGACGCACAGCAGCTCCTCGGGCTTTCACTGCGCGCCCAAGGAGCACGAGGGCCCCAATATCAATGTGGGCGGCTGGTTGAAGGGCTTCCACGAGGATCTCCTGCTGCAGGCCGTCCGTCCGTACAACAACCTCGAGGCGGACATCAAGCGCGCCATGCAAGCCGAACCCACCCCGTACGCCGCCTTCAGCGTCGACGCCGATGGGTCCGACCGATGGGTAGACGTGGCCAGCACGCTGATCGCCGACACGCGGACCTTCACCGTGAAGCGCCTGCGTCTGCGACGCAAGGTACCCCTCCACAGTCGTCCGTTGCGCAGTCCCATCTCCCCGCCGTCCGGTTTCTCCCAGCCGGGAACCCCGCGTCATGTCTCCTCCGGCGGGCTGTCATCCGCCTCCCAGTTCTCGAACTTCTTCTTCTCCACCTCCTCTTCCTCTCACATGGGTGGTGGTGGTGGTGGTGGTGGTGGTGGCATTGGTAGCCGACCCTCAAGTTACATGGCCACCGCCGTGGCCCCCGATCCGTTTTGTGTGGACATGCTAGACGTCGAGGAGAAGTTTGTGGAGGAAACGGTGATGGATCTTGACGGCATCCTGGTCGACGCTGTGGAGCGAGTCCTGGCGCAGAGTGGACAGTCCTCGCTGGCACACTCGCGGGCGCCCTCACCGTCTCGCCACCGTACGGCAAAGGCCGACGAGATCCGCGGTGGCGGCGACGAAACCGTGCCCTCACTCGAGGTGCCCCGCGGGGAATGCCGCAAGACCGTCCTCGGCGCACTGGAAGAGGTGGTCCGCAGCGTGACGGCGGAGCATTGCCGCGAGGACGTCGACGGGGAACTCGGCCTGGCGGACAGGGAGCAGCGTCGCGTACAGGCTGGCGCGGACAATACGTTGCGAGAAGGCATTCGCAAGTGGCTTCTTGATATCGAGGAAGCTTGGTAGTGGTCGGGCACTGCCACGTTTTTTCTTTTCTTTTCTTTTCTTTTTTTCTGTTCAGACTCCGTGATACCCAATTATTATCTTTTATTAAGACTTTTAACCCTTTTTTTTTTCTACAGCAAGCAGCCAATGTTATGAATTCTTTCGGGAAGAATTAAAAGTACTCCATACAAGTAGATCTAAGCAGATATATGATTAGAGTTATAGCAGTAGTCGCTATGCAGACTTGATCCGCACCACCTTGTACCCCTCAGCACTATCTTGAGAGACAGTGACAGTCTTGAGCACGTCGTGGGTCTTGGAAGGGTCAACGATATCGACGACAACATCCGCAGTCAGCTCGCCGTTGACCAGGAACTGGAGGCCGGTGAGGGCATCACCCTCCGGGACGGCGAGGGAAGGGTTGAGAGGGGTGACGGAACCAGGACGGACGAGAATGGGCAGGGTATCGAAGTCGTGGGTCTCCGTGTACCAGGTGCCCGACTCGTAGGTTTTGGAATGGTCGAACCAGGAGACCCATTTACCCTGGGTGTCTTGCGGGGTGCGCGGGACGTAGAAGGTGACGCTGCCGTCCTCTGAAAACACCGGGGCGACCAGCAAGTTAGTGCCGAGCAAATACTGGGTGTCAAGGGTATAAGTGTTTAGATCGGCTGGGAACTCGAGGAAAAGGGGCCGCATGATGGGCAGGCCGGAACGATGGCCTGCCAGAGCTTCTTGGAGGAGGTACGGGGTGAGCAGGATCTTGCGTTTGATGCAGTCGCGCAGGACGGCCGAGCAGTCCTCGCCGTAGATCCAGGGGACGCGAAAGGAAGACGAGCCGTGCAGGCGGGAGTGCGACGACAGCAGGCCGAACTGAACCCACCGCTTGTACAGGGCTGGCGGCGGGGTTCCCTCGAACCCGCCTATATCTGATGCCCAGAAGATGTAGCCCGAGAGCATGAGGCTGAGGCCGCCGCGCAGCGACTCCGCCATGGCCTCGAAGGTGCTCTCGCAGTCGCCGCCCCAGTGGACGGGGAAGGCCTGGCCGCCGGGCGCCGAGGAGCGCGCAAACAGGAGGCTCTGCGAGCGGCCGTGGACGGATATCATCGTCTCGTACACCACCCGGTTGTAGAGTAGAGCGTAGTAGTTGTGCATGCGGGCTGGGTCGGATCCGTCGTGGTAGACCACGTTGCGGAAGGGGATCCGCTCGGCAAAGTCCGTCTTGAACGTGTCGACTCCCATCTCCATCAGTCGCCGCAGGTAGCCTGCGTACCAGTCGCATGCGGCCGGGTTGGTAAAGTCCACTATCGCCATCCCGGCTTGCCACATGTCCCATTGCCAGACGGAGCCGTCGGTGCGCTGGAGGTTAGCATGGAGAAGATATATGCAGAGGATATAGATATGCAAAGACATACCTTGATAAAGTAGCCGTTCTGCTTGCCCTGGTCAAATAGAGGAGACGCCTGGCCGACGTACGGATTGATCCAGACGCTGATGTGAAGGCCTCGCTCTCTCAACCGCTTCAGGTACCCGTCGGCATCCGGGAACATGTCCGTGTCGAACTCAAAGTCGCACCACTGGTAGGATTTCATCCAGAAGCAGTCAAAGTGGAACACGCCCAGGGGGATGTCCCGCTCGCGGAAGCCATCCAGGAAGCCGGTGACGGTTTGTTCGTCGTAGTTTGTCGTGAAGCCTGTTGTTGGTTAGTAGAGAGAACGAAACATGCAGTCACTCATGTCCAGAAACATACTCGTCGTCAACCACAGGTTGTAGCTCCAGGCTGGAACCAAGCTTGGCCGCCCCGTCAAGGCAGTGTACCGGTTGAGGATCTCCTTGGGTGTCGGCCCGTAGACGATGAGATACTCGAGCTCCTCGGCCGGCACGGAGATGTTGACGCGGGTGGTCCGTTCGGACTGCAGCTCGAGGCTGACCTTTCCCGGCGTGTTGACGAAAACACCGTACCCCCTGGAGCTGATGTAGAAGGGGATGTTCTTGTACGCCTGCTCGGACGACGTGCCGCCGTCCTCGTTCCAGATATCGACGGTCTGCCCGTTCTTCACCAGGGGCCCGAACCGTTCGCCCAGCCCGTACAGCTTCTCGCCCACGCCCAGATCGAGCTCGGCAAGCATGTACCCCTGCCGCTCAAAGTACAGGCCGTCTGCTAGCCGCGACTTCTCGGTGCGCTCGTCGCCCACGTACCCGATCGACCGGAACGAGTGGCCGGTCAGCTTGCCCTTGTCGCCTGCGAAGACAAACCCCAGCTCGTTCGCCGCCGTGTTGACCGTGAGTTCCAGCGGGCCACTGGTATACCGCAGGCTCTTGTTGGGGGTGTGATCGATCTTGCTGTGGCCGGACGACCAGTTGAGTTTGTAATGGGGGCCCTTGTCGAGCTGTCCTGCCCTTGTTCAGTCAGTGTTGTCGTCTTAATCTAAAAAGAATATTCCATATAGTAGGCAAACCTACCAATGCACCAGTTTCACACCGATGATACCCTCCAATGGAGACGTCACTTTTGCACTCACAGTAGCTAACAGATCAGTTAGTATACTGTAATCCAGAAGACTGAATCCAGCCGAAGACCTACGTGAGTTCAATGTGTCGCCCCGGTGTCTCTGGAACTTGTTCAACAGCAGATCGACGGTCTCTTCCTTGACGCTCAGCCGCTCGACGTTACTCATCCAGTCGATCTGGACGCCTTGCTGATCATCCATAAGCCAATCCTGCCTCTCTATTTCACCCAGCTTCTTCGATACTCTACTTACCTCAAGGTGCCACATGCCATTTGTGAACTTCATTGTGACTTGAGCTGGCAGCTACCAATTCGTGACAATGTAATGATATAAGAAGAAAACACAGAAGAGGAAGAGGAGGAGGAGGAGGAGGAGGAGGAGGACATGCAGAGGACATGGCACCTTTAGAACTTCCCTCACGGGCCGATTTGCCAAAATCCCATCGCGTATCGAGCGGGGGTTCATTCATTGCGGGGAGGACATTGAACAGCTTGCCAGAGGGAATATGGATAAAGTGGCCGGGCCGATGGATGTGATGCCTTTTGCCTGAATGGTTGGGTTTTGGCTGAATTAATTACCCGATGGTCAGCATAAATGAATATACACTGGATTATACAGGAGGATCCCAAGAATGCCATGTTATTAATGGTACAAAAGTTCATTCATTCATAATATCCAAGAATAAGAGTACACTTCTTTTTTCTCGCTTTTTTTTTAATGCTAATCAGAGTAAAGGTCGTAAGCTGCCACTCCTCGGACTGTCCTTGTGGCTGACGCTGTCGGTACGGGTGCGCGCCCGCGCGTCCCACGGCGTCCCGTCCTGGGAGATGAGGCGTGAGCTGAGCGCCGGCGGCGGCGAGATGTGGTGGCCGACCAGGCTGGCGGGCAGCTCGAGCGAGGGGATGGAGGCCTCCATCAGCGAGGCTGTGGCTGGGCCGACCCTGGTGGACGCCGGGCGCACATGCGACTCGCTGTAGAACTGCTCCAGACGGGCGGCGTCGCTGCAGAAGTCGAGCAGCTGGTGCAGGATGTATTCCGGGGCACGGTACAGGCTCGGGGCATCTGGGGTGCCGGCGTGCAGATGCGGAGGGCCACCGCCGCCGCCGCCGCCGCCGCTGCTGACATGGGCGGAGAAAGGGCTCGCGGCGTCTCCTCGTTCTGGGACGGGCCGGAGGGCGGGCGAGAGACGTGGCGAGGGACCGCCAGCGAGGGGATCGTAGGTTGCGGCGCGCGGGCGATGTACCTCGGTGCGGTCTATCTTGGCGGCGTCGCGGCTGGCGGTGGTGCTGCCGCGGGTGCTCAGCAGCCGGTTAGCCAGCAGCAGGAAGTCACCGTCGTCGGTGATCTGGACGAGCAGGGTGCCGGACCGGTGGATGTACTGCGGGTACCGATACTCGGGCTTGCCCCAGGAATATGACACCTCCACGTCAGGCGGGTAGGCCGAGTCGGCTTCGAAGTCGAGCACAAACTCAAACTTGCGGAGCAGGGCTTTCTGGAAGTAGAGGTTGTCCGGTGAGCCGGGTTGGAGAGAGTGTAAAGACACCGACGACGACGAAGAGGAGGAGGTGACGTTCATCACCGTCGGCACGGGGGCCTTGGGCGGAGGGATCTTGAGCTGGATACGGAACGGCTGGCGGAACCGGGGGGCCCGTTCGATGGCGCAGACCTCGCTGATGGGCACCTGGACGAGCTTGAGGCCAAAGCGCTCGGCTGTCGAGCCCCACGAGAGCACCGTGTCCTCGATCAGCTTCGGAGTCGTGTTCATCCAGCCCAACTCGATGTGGAAGCAGTTCTCTGGGTTGTGCAGGCGGTCGTAGTGCAGATCCACGACCTCCGGCCGGTTGGATCGCTTGCGTGGATCGACGTCGTACTTCATCGTCTTGGAGAGTGTGATGGCAACCTTGTTCTTGGTTTTGGAGGGCGTGCCAAACCCCGGGGTTACGTGCGGCTGCTCGGTGCTGTCTGAGCGAGCATGGCTGGAGGAAGAAGGGGCCGCGGCGGCAGGCGAGTCGCGAGGGCGTTCCCCCGCGGGTGTCGAAGGAACCGACTTGTCGCTGCGTTTGGGGGGGAACCAACCTGTACGAGACTCGGGGCGGAAGTGCCGGTACTCGCTCGCGATCTGGTAGAAGTAGTTGCCATCGCGGAAGTTGTGGCGTTTCTCGACGTGCTCGAACAGGCCGTGTCGGAACAGCTCGTTGCCAAACTCCACGGCCTCCTCGCGAGTATCGATGTCCCGGAAATTCTGCACCAGCCAGGTGGTGAGCTCGTTTCCGATGAAGCAGTTGTAATGGAGGCGCCAGTGCCAT
Source organism: Penicilliopsis zonata CBS 506.65 (assembly GCF_001890105.1). Taxonomy (NCBI): domain Eukaryota; kingdom Fungi; phylum Ascomycota; class Eurotiomycetes; order Eurotiales; family Aspergillaceae; genus Penicilliopsis; species Penicilliopsis zonata. The sequence goes on from NW_019208915.1 coordinate 1,427,243, forward strand.
CGGCGGTCCATCAGCCGCACACCCTTCTCCCCCTGCATGATCTGGGCGAGCGACGACAGGCTGATGTTGGACCGGTCCAGCAGTTCCGACTCGGGCAGCAGCTGGGCGGGCGGGTTGTCGAGTCGCGGGTCTGTGAGAAGGATCCGGTCCAGCTCTGCCGCCACTATCTCGGACGGATTGCGCGTCTGGTAGATGATGTCCAGCGGGTTGAGGCCTCTCTTCTTGTTCGAACCGGTCTCGAACCGCTTTTCTTCCGGGGCGACGTACTTGTATCGTTGCCACATATGCGTCAGTTGGCTGATCCCCAACAGATGGATTTCCTCCTCGTTATCCTCGCCGAGCGACTGGTTGAACGACTGCAGGTGGCGGCGGGTGTTGGCATGCAGCGGCAGCGGAATCAACACGTACCGAGCGCGCCAGAACTGAAGCTGCTGCGAGGGATTCATGAGGTAGTCCCGATGGCCGGCGGTATAGTTGTCGGCGTAGTTCCAGTTGTATTCTTCGACCGTCGATTCCATGCGGATATCCTTGACCTCGTACTTGGGGCTGAGAATCGTGCGAATGGCGGGCGAGTAGAGCGTGAAGTTGTTCTTCCTCTCCCCGATCAACGAGGTCGAGGCCCGATGCGTGTAGCGGGTGACTTCGATCTCCCCTCCGTCGACACACACGAGCCGGTGGATGGCGTTTCCCTTGGACAAGAAGACAGTCGTCCCGTCTCGGTCCAGGCCGCGGTCGTCAAACACATTCACCGTTTCCAGCGTGTATTGGCCCGTGACATCCGCCAGGTTTCCCCCGACCACGAGCTGGAAGCCATGGGACAGGCGAAGAGAGATCATCTCGCGCAGGAGCGCATCGCGCGTCTTGGGGGCCTCGATGCCTTCGGAATCCTCGTTCGGAAACACCCGGTAGGGAGTTTGGAGATAGTCACACGTGAGCTCCGTCGCAGTCGGGAACTCCTCGGTCGTGATCGGCAGCACTGCAGGAGATTTCAGACTCTTCCATTTGACCAGTGCAACATGCGGCGGCCGCGGGTATGCATGCTGCCAGCGCCCAAACCAGCTGGCGTCCCGGAAGACCTTCTTGTGGGTACTGCAGGGGTCGATGGAACGAACCCACGGACTCAGCGACTTGCTGGCCAGGCTCCTTTCCCGGAACCCAGCGTTGACCGGCACGTCGAATTTGAGGCTCTGTTGCCGAGGTCGATGGTCCGTCAGATGGTCGGCTCGGAATGGGACGTCGATTCCAGGCGGGGTGGAGAAGGATTCGCGGATGACTGAATTGTGAGACTGCTCGGAGTCATCCTGGGATGGCTTCTTCACTGGAACCTTGATTGATATTGGCCGCGATGGCGTGATGGCAGTGTCTTTGGCCAGCTTCTGAGGCGTTCCCGGACGGGGCGACGACACCTCTATGACCGTTGAAGTCGACGCAGTATCCGAGGGGCTGAGCGACTCGACGCTCCTGTTGTCCGAGAGGGTACGCGCCGGTGACTTGAGTTTCGTGGGCAGAACCTGTGCGTGCTCCACGTTGACCTCCGTACTGGCTTGCGCTCGCGGAGGAGTAGCGCTGAGACCCCGAAGAGCGAAGCTGATGGTACGGGAGATCCTCGAACCGCGTGGCGCCGGAGTCGTCTTGAGGGCGGGCTTCTTGGGTGAGGGGGGTGTAGGAGTAGCAGTAGTAGTAGTGGTAGTAGTAGGAGTAGTGGTAGTAACAGTAGTAGATACAGGACTCTTCGGAAAAGACAATTCCAAGTCCACTCTGCCGCGAGCAGCAGCCTGCGCTCGCTCGTTCAGATGGTCTTCATGTTCCCGTAGTTTCGATATCGCCCGTGCAGAGACCCGCTCATGCACCGCTGAGACGACGACCTCCGGTTCGCTCGGTCGTTTTGATTTAGAAGATTTTTTCGTAGCGCGGCGTTTGGGAAACGGGTGGAAGACTGCTTCGTCATACTGGTCCATCCAGGTGAGCATGGACTTTTGGGATTTCTTGGAGCCAGGAAGGAACATCTCTTTCGAGCTGGCCATGTTCTGAAGGAAAGGCTCCGGGCGTAGACTATCGCTCAGCTGGGCCCTAAAAGAGGAGGAGCTGTGTCTATAGGGAGACTTGGCGGAGCTGAAGCTGGTTGCATTTAACATCAGCGCAGAGCCGGGCGTTCGGCTCGGCCCTTGGCCTTCGGAGAGGTACGGAATGGAGATGTTGGACTGCTCGCTCTCCATCACACCCATCATCTGAATCTCGTACATTCGCACCCTCGGCTTGAAAAGCTTTGACTGTTTGGTGATGGTGAATGGAATGGGTGCGTTGGGGTCCTTTTTTTGCAGCCTCCTGGCTTCTCGGTACGTCTCTGGGTTCCAGAACGAGATATCCAGCCAGTGGGGGATGCCATAGCTCCAATCCTTTGGCTTTGTGCTGTGCATTTCTCGGGGTAGCGGGTGAGCCAAAGGATCATAGGATCCTGGGGAGAGATGGGATGATCGGCTGAGGAAGCTGGGACTTGCATGGCGAAGGTCTGGCGAGAGCTCCGCACTATGAATGCCACTAAACGAGGGTTTGGGCGGCTGGGGTGGGCCTGGTTCCCGGTATTTGAAGAGTGGAACGGAGTGCAAGGGCATCGGGCTGAGACAGACTAGATCGATGGCGATCCCACGGTTTGTGAGAGCCTCGGTGGTGGACGCGAGAGAATCGTAGGAGACTTCAAAGACACCGCTGCCAGGCGTGATGACGATGATGGAGGTACCGGTGTGTATCATGTCCCGGTCGAGATGGTCAAAGGCAAGGTGAGCCGAGGCAAGATGGATCGCCTCGAGGATATTGCCGCGCAGAGCGGTGCTTGGCCGTCCGGCAATCGACGCCGAGGAAGTCTGGGCGTCGCTGTCGTCGACTTTATGGAGCGAGACGTCTCTCAAGAAGGTCCGGAAGTCCCGTTTTAATTCGTCCAAGATGGTTGTCCAGTGACCGCTGGCCATATCGTTGACCACGACGCGATAGAAGTCCCTCGTGGGGACATGATTCGGGGTGGATATGCTCTTGATACTCCCTACGCTGAGGGTCGACAGACCGGCTCCCGCCGAGGCATCGTACTCGACCCTCGTGAAGAGGACTATGGTAACGAGATGCTTGGCGTCAATATTTACCCATCGTTTGAAGAGCTCCGGGAGGAAGCCATTGATGACGCGGCTGAACAGGATGTCACCCGTGCCCTCGGAGTCGAAATCCCACATCTCCCTGGACATCTGGATGAAGAGGACGTATTTGGCCGACTCGCTGCGGAAAACCGGGATGGTATGCGGCGAGAAGTAGCCCGAGAGCACCTTCTTCCCACGGATGAAAATGGCCTTGACAGTGGCGCGGATGGTGCCCATGAACAGGATCTTCTGACCCTTGTACACGACTTTGTTGACCAGGTCTGACATGACGAGCCGCCACATGTCAGAGCGGACCAGGAACTGGTCCCGGAAGGAGAGTTCCACATGGGAGGCGGCGCACTGGGCGCGCTCGACGATGGACAGCAGCACGGGGGTCCTGTTCTTGAAGCCAAAGATATTGGCAATGCTGCTGGTGACCGAGATCTCCAGTTTGGGATGCCTGGCGAGGATCTCCGGTGGCAGCGGCTTGACGACAAACAGACACCGGTTCTGCAACGGGGTCGTGAACTTGGAGGAGGCTGCCGCGGCGGCCGCGGCGGGCCCCGTCCGCGTCGAAGACCGCTCGACATGGCTTTCACGCGCCGAGCGCACGCCATGGTCAGGCTTCATTATCGCCGACGGCGAGAGGTGCGCGGCGGCGGCACCGGTGGCCGTCTCGCCAGGCCCGCGATTGGGCAGGATCTCCACGACATCGCCGACGCGGACGTCGGTGTCGGTAAAGGCGGCCGGGTTGAAGAGGACCTCGTCGCGGGCGAAGGACTCGTCGTGCACCCACAGCGTACACGGCCTGCGGTTGAAGCCCGCCAGGGAGATGCGAAAGGGGCGCGGGGGCCCCCCGTCGGCGATCGGTTCGGGCATCTCGCTCGTCTCGCGATGGGAGGTACCAAGCGATCGGGCGGTTGAGAGCGAGTCGAGGCTCGCCGCACTCACCTGCCGCAGGTGGGAGCGCTTCATCGGGCCCCTGGGAGCCATCGGGAAGCAGGTTCTCCGGGCCCCTGAATCAGATTCCTCGCATGGCGACGAGACGAAGCGTTGGCGATGCGTCGGCGGACGTTGAAGCGGTATGGCAGAACGTCACGGGACCTTTGTAAACGGAAGGCGGTAAAGATGATTATATAATGCACCGAGCTAACTGGAAAGAAGCTAGTCTCATCACATGATTTCTCCTTCCGAGGCCCAACGGCCAACTGGCGAACAGCAAGCAGGGGAACATTGGAAACTACTCGTGGTATCTGTCTCTGGTCGATGAAGTATCTCCTCTTAAAATATAAACGGACACAAAGCCAAGAACTGGGCCATGGAGGATGGTATTGCAATGCCGAGTTTAGAGCCAGAGGAGCAGGAGACCGCCATCTCCTCTCCTAGTCTACACAGATCGACAAGGGACAGAGACACGAAGCAGGCGTATATAAAATCCAGCATTGAGCCAAGGGTATTGTAGCGTACGAGCGATGGTTGGGCCGGTCGAGGGTTTCTAGCGACCTCCGTATTCGACCTGCTGTCACTTACCACGACAAATGCGTGTTGGGAAACGTCTTTAATCCTCCTCCTCACTGCGCGAGTGTAGTGGTTGCCGTGATGAGTCTCGACTCTCCAGTGTAGCGAGCGACATAAGCCTCTCTCTTTCCTGCGTGGTTTCTCCGCGGGGACCCCAACATGTTTTTGTCTCCTCTCGCCGAGGCGATTTCGCAGTCAGCCGTCCTCAATGAAGAAAGCCATATCTATCGCCGGCGGCATCGTACTGTCTGTCAATTGGAATTTCCGAGACCGACTGCGAGATCGATCCTGGTCACGAAACCGCCGTTGTTGCCTTTCCGTTCCAACCCGGTGTATTGTCCCTCCTCGCTCAGCTATCTCACTCGGTACTGCAACCACTCTGTCTCGGGGGAAGAAGTAGTCATCTTCATGCGGTTGGGAACAAACCCGTTCTGAGGACGACGATAGCCTCGAGATGGAAAAGCCGAGAGCGAGTGATGGGGCACAGCCCAGACCGACGTGAGCAGCCAACCAATTCGTTAATTAGCAACTAGTTAATATTAGTTGCCCCAGCTCTTGACTCGGGAATTCCGCGGTGCTCGCAGGACCCTTTGTCGGAAGCCTCGACGGGCAGAAAAGCACAACAAACACGGTCAAACCAACCCGCCTTGGAAAACAACCCAGCAGGAAAACCGTGTGAGATTCGCTCCCTCCCCCCTACCGCCGTGGACAAACACTCGCTGTCAGGGGGGAAAAACGGTTGCCCCGAAGCGTGTCTGGCCCATCCGATTGGCAGGAATCCATTTCCGTACGCCCCATTCCCACTGGAGCCAGAATCAGCCACCGAGGCCGATCAGGGAGTAGGTAGAAGAGCAATAACAAAGCAACAACAGCAACAGCAGCAACAGCAGCAACAGCAGCAACAGCAGCAACCACGACACCAGGAACAGCATCAGTCAGGCCTTCGGGTGAGCTCTGGCACTCTGGCTCCGGCTGCCTCTTTTCGTCGCGGCTAAACGGATTAATCCAGCAGGAAACACCAGTCCCGGGGGACACAAGGTAGGCCTCCCGACACCAAAGAGGACCAGAGCCGACTCTTCCAGTCCCACCACTAAAATAATTGGCTCTGCCGGGCGGTCGCCCACACAGCACGTGCCTTCCGTGCCTTCCTCTTTCTAGGCACCACTTTCAGCCTCCAGAGCTCTCTCTATTCCGCTCGACGTCTTGCTGTCTGCATTCGTTCTCTGTTCCCTGCCAGGCTGAGGGGACCCTGGGGTACTCGCAACAGCTGTCTCTTGAGTAGCAGGGGAGAGAGACTCTGGGCTGTTGCTCGATGACGACAAAACAAGACGGCGAAACCGAGGGAGGGAGGAGGGGAGGGGAGGGGAGGGGAACGACCAGAGCATCCAAAGAAATCCCAGGTGAGGGACCGAGGTGAGTGGTGCTTTGCAGGCTCGTTGCTTCCATATGTTCTTACTCTCGATAGATAATATACCACTCCACAGGCCGCGGACAGACAACCTGCCAGTCGATCGAGTCATATACTTCTGCGTCGGAGAGAGGGAGGCGGTATGGTATCTTCATGACACTGTACACGACGGGGATTGATACAACCGCTACATGTGTGTGCGTATAAGCCTTGCCATCATATCAGCAAGGGTTCTTTCAAAACACGAGGTATTTTTTGCTGGTAGGATAGGGCTTGGTGAGTCTTCGTCTTGCCACGACCGATCGCTCAGGCAAACAAGTTTCGTCTCTGAGCGTCGTGGATGCTGATTCGTGCTGTCTTGGGCAACTGATATCCGCATCCACCCCCGCCGCCACATTCAAATCATTGTACATGACTATCTCGCGGGTAGAATCCTGCTCATGTTGTCCTGAGATGCTGCGCCTTCCCATAAGAAGAAGACACAAGACCGTCAACTTGTCTTCGAGTTGCCATGCTTCTTTTAGCATTGCTTGCCTGCTCCAAGACTTTCCCCACCAAAAATCTTCGATCTTGCCAGTCTAGTGAGGGTTCTGGGCTCTCTTTGAAGTGATCCATCGCGCCCGCTGCGGTTCGGTTGGGATCATGACGTGCGTGGTCGGCAAACGATATCTGGTGTACAGACCCAGAGACCGGTGCCTCAGCACCGTTCCATCTCCCTTCTGTCACACGCCAGTCATCCTTCATATGGAGGGAGAGAGCAGATGAGCAGCGTCGATGCGAATGGTACCGTTTAACGAGAGCTCCCGCGGAATTTCATCCCATTTATTTCCAGGGGCATCGGCGGTGAGGTTCACGTTCACGAGGGAGATGGTTTCAAGCGGCAAGCTGCTATCTCGAGACAAAGGAGGAATCTGCTCGGCATCTGTCAGCTGAGATTAGCATCAGCTGGCTCCCCAACAAGGTAGGTCGCCCTGCTCATTAGCCCGTCCCTGATAGCCCACGGATTCACCCTTGTGTCCTCAGCAGGTCGTCCACCAAGACCCTGACGATCCGAGGTTTGCTGTTTTCAGGGCAAACGGTACCCGGTTGGACGCTTCACTGTTGAAACGCGTGGTGACGCTGTCTGATACCTGCCATCGCCCGGCTTTCTCCCTCGATGGAAACTCCTAGAGGTCTGTGAGTGCAGCCCGTTGGCCCGGGTGGCTATTTTGCTCTCCAAAATACCGGCGAGACTCTTCTTCCTGTCCTGACAAACGAAGACCATAACCTCCCCCCCCCCGGCCCCCCTATGATAGTGTGGGCAAATGTATTGCCTTCCTTTCCTTCCAACACAAGACATCGAGAAACCGGGAGCTGGAAACTTTGGCGATTCGCTCTCCTTCACCCATCCATAGCTTGACAGTCGAGCTTATCAGACACCTCCGATGCTGCCTCGCGCTTCTGCGGGTCCTCGCAGAGCCAGGCTGGCTCAGGCTCCCTTGGACTGCTCGGCCTTGAGGTGGTCTGGCATGCATCACAGTATGCGGCCTAGCCCACGCCTTCGGACGAGCCACCACAGGAAAGAGGGGGAGGGGAGGGGATTATTACCTATCCAAAAATAAGACGAGAGAAAACACAAACGGTTAAAAGGACCGATAATAATTTTTCCCCTCGAAGCTTGACGACTCCGTCATTCATCTTACTATTCTTGCCCTTTTGACCGTGCTGGGTCCGTGCCGTTAACTCGCCTCGACGTGGCAAAAGAGAAAAAAAACACATTACGGCAGGAACCGTCAGCCTACTACCGCACTGTGATCTCTTCCTTCTCAAAGGACCTGGAATCGGCTCCAGACTCCCTCTGACTTCCCGAAGAGCTGACAAAGGGCCACCCATGCCCTGCTAGTTTTTTTTGTTTCAAAATAAATAGCAGGTTCTCGGGCCTGCCTCGGTCATGATCTAGGCAGACTCGTGCCTTTGTGCGTGTGTATTGCGTGTACCAACAAGCAATACCTTTTCCCCCCTTGGGTCGTGCCCACTACCGCCATCTACCAAGGGACCAAGAGCCGCGGTGGTAGGCGGAATTCCCTTTTTTGTCTTGGAAAAGCAATGGATGGTCCGAACCGCCCGTATCCTCCACGTGCTGGGAATGTTTCCTCGGACTATCCAGAAGACGACCTTCTGGGAGCCCGGGAATGGGTCTCATCTGACTACCCACGCGCTTCTTTCAGCCGGGAGCCTGCTCTTGACTCTGTTTCAACTGCTGAAGACCCCGCCGCCGCCGCCGCATCCTCTCATATCACTACCGCAGAGCGCTCGCAGAACTTCAAAGTGGCCATCCCCCGAACCAGCAACCCAACCAACTGGACCAGCAGCGGGCGTGTCAGTCGGGCTTGTGAAAACTGCCGTGACCAGAAGGCAAAATGCTCCGGTCACCGACCGACATGCCAACGGTGCCAGGAGGCTGGTATTCGCTGCTCCTATGGCGATCGCAAACGGGAGAGGACAGCCAAGTACGCAGGAATCCCCTTTTCGTCTTCGTTTGTTTTTTTTTTCTCTTTTTCTTTTTTATCCTTCTTGCTAGAACACCATTGCTCACTGTTGATACATCTAGGAAGCTCAATGATTTGGGAAAACAAGTCCTCACCTATGAGGCTCTCCTCCGAAGCCTCTACCCAAAACTGGACGCTCAGTCGGCCCAGTTTGTGGACAAAGTCATTTCCAAAGTGAGCGCGCGCCCTCAACAGCATCTCTCGTGTCTTATGTTTGCTAAAGAGCCCTTCTTTTCTTTTTCTTGCAGAACAGGCAGAAAAACGACCAGTCCTCCCAGCCTGGAGACACAGCAGCATCAGCATCCGCGTCCGCTTCCACCGTCCCAGATTTCGAGGCGATCAACCCGAGGCAAAGCCCCGACCCTACCGACACTCAGATGGCCTTCCCCCTGGGCACTATCGACTACACTGAAGAAGATTTCAACCGTGACGAGCGCGTCCAGGCTATGGGGTTCGTGGGCGAGCACTCGGAAATGGCCTGGATCTATCGGTTGAAACGCGAACTCGAACAGGACTCGTCGTCGACTGCTGCGAATCTCGCCCCGAGTCCGTCCTGGGAGAACTGGGACCGCCTCTCCGTCTCCTCTGTGAGCTACTTCTTGGATGATACTGAGTTTCCCTTGGTCGACACGGCCGATCCGACGGACCGGCCATCCCAGGCCATCGCCGATCAGCTTGTGGACTGCTACTTCCAGCATGTACATGCCACCTTCCCCATCATCGGCAAGGTCCTTTTCATGGGTCAGTATAGATCCTTCTACTCGAATCCCTTTCTCCGTCCCGGCAAACGGTGGCTAGCCGTCCTGAATCTAGTGTTTGCGATCGCTGCGCGGTACTTTCACCTGGTTCAGGAACACCTAGACGAAGACCTTGAAGACCACATGTTGTATTTTTCTCGAGCGTGGAATCTTAGCACGAGCGAGATTACCCTTCTAGACCACCCGAATCTACAACAAGTCCAAGTCGAAGGACTCACCTCCTTCTATCTGCTGACCACCGGTCAGATCAATCGGTAAGTCGACCTGAACACCCCCCCCCCCTTTTTTTTTTTTCTTCTTCTTCTTCTTCTTTTTACTTGTTTAAACCTTTAGCCCTCTGTCAGCCCCTCTTTCAAATAACTCTTTCTCTAATGCTGTGTGTTCCGATTATCCTAGGGCCTGGCGATTCTGTGGTCTTTCCTCGCGGTCGGCGGTCGCCCTGGGGTTGAACCTACGGAGTGAAAGCAATGCCATCATCCATGTCTCGAAAGAAACCAGATACCGCGTCTGGTGGTCCTTGTATGCGCTAGACACGATGCTTTGCATCATGACCGGCCGTCCAACGAACACCGGCGGCGATTTCTGTACCACACCCCTTCCCGTCCCTTTTGTCGAGGAAGACTTCTGGGATGAGCGGGTGGCACAGCTGATTACAGACTACGAAGCTAGAAACTCATTGCATGTTTCATCGTTTCCTAAGATCTCAAGTGTTACAGAGTCGACTGTCTTCAACCCTCCATCGAGCTCGATGGTGAGTTTGGGGGGAAGCGGCAAAGGGAAGCAGAGGGAGCAGGTTGCGTCGAAGGTCGCCGAACATCTTGCTCCCAACCCCTCGCTCTATTTTCTCCTCCTGATCGATCTGACGCACGTCACCCGCGAGGCCATCAACATGCTCTACGCGCCCGGTGCCGCTCCACGACAGCTGACGGACATCGAGGCCATCATTGCGAACCTCGATAGGAACGCGGATGCCTGGTTCGCATATTTGCCCGCCAGCTTCCGATTCACTGAGGCACCAGAGCTCCAACAGTTTCCCCGACTGGCCCTCGACCTGGCCTTCCGCTTCTACAGCACTAAGATTCTTCTTTCACAGCCTTGCCTGCGCCTGGTGACCCGCCAAACCACGGGAGCCAGCACCCCAAGCGAGTTCTGTAGCCAGATCGCCACGCAGTGTGTGGATTCGGCTTGCCGTATGCTCGATTTGCTCCCGGAACAACCCGACGCGAGCTGGCTCTATCGCCACGGCCCCTGGTGGTCCGTCCCGCACTACCTTACGCAGTCTGCCAGCATTCTCCTAGGCCAGATGTTTTCGCGTACGCAAGCCAATGTGGACAAGCCAGATAAGGTGCTCGAGGCATTTTCCAAGGCCATCAAATGGCTTCGGGAGATGTCCGCCCGTGACCCATGCTCCCATCGAGCATGTACTGTGTGCATCGAGATTTTTACCAACTACGCTTCGCGGTTTGGGGTCACAGCCGAAGGCATAGCATGAATGAAGTACCGCCCCGGCACTCTCCACCCTGGGTCAATCCCACGGCCTCCGCTCCTCCCTCCTCCTTGCTATCAACCAGGAGCAGTAAATGAGGACTTTGCATTGACCGTATAGATTTATGGTCGTTTGCCTTTCTTTCTTTCTTTTTTGTTTTTTTTTTTTTCCTTGTTTTTTTTTGTTTATTTTTCGAATTCCCTTGTTATCCCCCCCCCTCCTCCCTCTCCCTCGGTTACTTAAGCGCAGCAACGCTTCTAGCATACCTGATACCCCTCCATTTTTACAGAGCAGATGACTTGAAATTTTGGCGAATGCATACATATATACATACCTTGGATTGATCATCATTCTCGTCGGCACTCTTCAGTGCAGAATAACGATATCTACGTCTCGGGGGAGGGGGGGTTTCCTTCTCTTTTTTTTCCTCCTTCTTCTTCCGAAGTGCAATTTTCTGTCATTCATATCTTACCCCCCTCCTCCTTCTCCCCCTCTCCCTCTCCCCTTTTCCCTTGCTCAAAACAAGAACAAAAAAAAAATAAGATTTGAACAGAGAAGCCTGCAGACTCTCCACCTGGAAATCTGCATGTTTACCCATCTGGATGGGTAAATAACTAACTTCCTATCTGCCTTAGGTAGGTACTTCGGTAACCTGACAACCAAAACCCACTTGGCCGTGGTGTGTCATGATTTGCCAGATGTCACTTATCGAACTTGAGGAACGGAGTCCACAGGTAACTAACTAATTAGCAGCTGCCTAAGTACCAGGCTAGCATTGCCTGGCGTGTTCCCTGGTTCCATGGTTTACTCCGTACAGGAGCTTAACAGAGCTCCGTCCGACTCCGTGACGGACCTTTAAACCGACCTTGGTAACTATGAACGATGGAAACTAGTCTCGAAATTAGTTACCTAACTAGTTCATTATTGGCATGAACATGTCAATAATAGCCCCAAATACGGGGCTCGTAACCCGTCCTCCCACTGGACGCTGGTACGCATTGACGCATTGACGCTGTCAATCGCTGCGGCATTACATCACGATCGAATCAAGGCGGCCCATACTGTTCTCCCATTGCCGACCATTTGGCCCATTGAGGCTCTAAAATAATCATCGGCATGACCGTTGAACCGACCCGTCATATCAATTTCGGGCCAACAGTGGACGTTTTGTCAGATCTTGAGGATATTTATCAACCATAGAAAGAGGCTTTCACCTCGTCTGGGAATATGAAACCTCAGACAAGTCTGAGACAGGCAATCTGGCGTACTCCGTATATTTTTTTTTGTGGCGTCTTATCATCTCGGCCGCTTTCCGCCTCTCTCTCTTCCTCTCTCTTTCCTCCCCGGCTCCACTCCACTCCCTCTTCAACTATGTAGGTGCTTTACGGTAGTCAGCTTCCTTTGATTGTCTCTTGGGCTTGCGTTCCAGAACAGTCTTCATGGTCTTTCCTTGCTTCCATCCTTGCTGTCGAATTCTGCCTGTATTTTCTTTTTTTTTCTTTTCTTTTTTTTTTTCTTTGGCTGCTGCCCTCCGTCTCTGGTCCGTCCCCAAGACAGACGGGGAAAAAAAGAAAAGAAAAGAAAAAGAAAATAGAGGCAGAATTCGAGAGGGTAAGAAATGGGAGGAAAAAATCACAAGATGATCGGTTGATGGTGAGTCTTTGTCATGACTGCAACCGTCGTTGAGCTCTGCCCATGATCTATTCTAACATTGGGTATCACCAGATCATGCAGTCTTCGAGCAGCCTTGTTTCATCAAAAGAGGTTCAAAAAGGGACCACTGATTCAACCAGATGATCAGCTTCGTCTCCGATGACAGATACCTTGCAGTTAGAAGACGCTATCGACAAGAAATGCTCTGGGAACTTGGGCCCCACACACTTGTTCGGCAGATGGTTATGGTTTAAGATGACACAGTTAAGCTGATATTGAAGACAGGCCAAGCGACAACTGACTAGATTTGACTCCTCGAGCCTCCTTCCTCCGTTGATAACCAGTCCGTGAGCGATCCTCATGTTCACTCCAGTGCACTTCAGCCCAGGAGAGAGAGGTTGAGAGTATTGGAGTCTAAAATTGCCTCATCCTCGGTATCGTGCGACGATGTATTCTTGACTTGGGCAACTAACTAGTGACTCCTAACTACCTACCTACCTAGTTTAGTATCGATCGGCTCTCATGTGTATCCAATTAACAATCAAATGAGTTGATACGTCTCTTGAGGTGACTACGAAGTACAATAAGTACTATCCTTCATTTGGAAGATTGTCAAACAAGGAGGGACTTTTCTCTCCTTTAGCAGCACTTCCAATCTCCTCCATCATTCCATCTATTGACTAGGTATTATTATCATCGTGGTCCAGGCTACAGAAACAGGGTCTGGCGTAGTAGCCCTTACCCTAAGCCCTGACCTACTAAGCAACGGACACCACCGGACAGTGATAATGCCACATGGCAATCCGATTACAGAGTTCTCACTCGGTACGCTATACCCACTGGTTACAGGATAAATTTGACTAGTTGATCGTTGAGCATTTAGTTAATTGGTTAGTCTAGTTACTCTGTAAGTACCGACTGCAGTGGGTCGAAAGGGGCTCAGTAGTATGTGATAGAGGGTCCTAGGCTGGGGCTGCAATAGTATACTCCGTATACATGGGTCACTATGGAGTCCTCCGTACAGAGTTGAGTAACTAATTAGACCGGTCCCTAAAACTAACTACTAGTTACCTAACCTAAGCTTGTCAATCAAATATGGCGCTTTACTGTATCGGGGTCGGGATCTGCTGTCGGGACCCATTCCTTATTGCGGGTATTCCGATTATGGGTACGGAGTATATGGAGTACCAATGTCAGTGGAGAGTAGAGCACGTGTATTTACCATTTGGGCAAATACGACGGACCACGGAGTACCGGTGCCTCCGAAGGTACCTGCCCATCATACTATGGAGTACGGAGTACCCTGCTCGGGCCCCGGTATGCCGTACCTTCCTGAAACAGACTAACACTAACCTGCCCAGGTCACAGGTCACGTTTTCCTCAAGGCTCAAACGTGACCTGGGCAGGTGACTTTGGCGCTTAGCCAGTAGTAGTAATAACTAGTACACGGGCAACTGCCCAAAGGCAACAATCAGACTACAGAGTACCTGACGTCTTCCAACCTCACGACCTTTTTGTCTCTCACACAGTCTGGTTTGTTTCGCCCCCCCCCCCCTCTTTTACCTCACCTGGTAACCTCGGTTGTCACCATGGTTCGGCCAATCCCACCGAAGGCGGCGTCGGCGCTGGCGAAATCCTGCCGAGCTACAACGCTTGACAACGTTTACAACGGTTGACAACGCTCGAGTGATCGAACAGGAGGAGAAGAGAAGAGAATGGTGATAAGAGGCAGAGAAAGAAGAAGAAGAAAAAGGTATCATCCTCGCCATGTCACCGAAACGACGCGTACAGCCGGACGAGGAGGAGCCCAATGAGGTGGAGGTGATTGCTAAGCGGCAGAAGAAGTTTGTGGCGTATGTTGACGAGAGTGTTCATGAAAGAGATGGCTCGGTTTTCCTACTGACAACCAGGGTCTATAATTGCCAGCTGTCAAAGGTGTCATACCCATAAAATCAAGTGTTCGGGCGAGCAACCGTGCAGCAAATGTCGCCAGGTCGGCTGTGCCGATGAGTGCCAGTACGCGGCTCGAGACCGTAAGCTCCGAGTGAGCGAGGCGTACGTTGGAAAATATAACAAGACTGAAACAACAGAAAGATGTGCTGATCCGCTGTCTCCTGTAACTACAGTTACCTACAGAACCTTCTTGCAGAAAACCGCCGTCTAAAGGAACAATCGGTTTCGGGATCCACGACCGAGGCAAGCACTCCTCCTCCAGGCGCTGCCCGAGTACTGCTGCAGACACAGCCGTCACATACTACCGATCTCACCGATGAAAGCGGTACGGCAGTCACAAACCCACTGATCGGCGACCGGGCCTGGTTTCATCCTTACGACCCGGCGGCGCCTCCCATCTTCATCGGGGAGGCGGCATGCACGGCCTTTGCGACGCGGTTCCGCCGCTTTCTCACAGGGAGTAACACGACGCCGCACATCCGGCGGACGCAGTATGTGAGTGAGGAGGCGTTGGCGGCGGCAAACGCCACCCAGGTCCGCTGGCCTACCCTGCAGCAGGCACGGCTGCTTGTCAGGATCGCGTTACATCAGATCGGGCGGCTGTACCACATGCTGCTGCGCAAGTCGACGCTAGACAAGCTTGAAGAGATCTATCAGACCGGCGAGTTCGACTGTCCCATCAACCAGGGCAAATACTTTGCCCTGTTTGCCTTTGGCGAGGCGTACACCGTGCGATCGGAGCCGGGCATGGGATCCAAAGTGCCGGGGACGTCGTATTTTGCCCGCGCGTTGAGTCTCATCCAGATCCTGCCGGAGAGGACGAGCATGGTCCACCTGGAGACCTTGCTCTTACTGGTATGTTTTCCCCTTGGATGGCTGAGGAGAGAGAGAGAGGAGGAGGAGCTGAGACTGATGGACAGTCTCTATTTTCATACTTTTTGAATCGACGGCACTCGGCCTACATTCTCATCAGCAATGCAATGCGGCTGAGTCTCAATATCGGGCTGAACCATAACATCCCCGAATCCCAGCTTATCGATCCGGTGGAACGACAACACCGCGTGCGCATCTGGTGGACCATCTACATCTTCGACCGCGTGTGGGGGTCGAAGATGGGCCTGCCGATCCAGATCCTCGACGAGGATATCCACGTCGACATGCCCTCCGATATCCATCCGCCCGAGTTGCAGAAGGAGCAATTCTCCGACACCGAGTACTTCATTGCCAACATCAAACTGGCCCGGATCGCCGGCGACACCATCACCATGCTGTACAGCCGGCGAAAGTACACTGAAACTTTCTTGCAGAGGGTGCAGAAGCTGCTCAAGGCGCTCAAGAACTGGCTAGAAACGCTGCCGGAACGCATTCGTCTGACCACTGACGACGCGGAGACGAACAAGAAACACATCACCTCCCTGCATCTGTCATTTAATCAAGTACTTCCTCCCTCTTTCCGCCCTTTTTATTTTTATTTCTATTTTTTTTTTTTTTGCCTGCACTAACTCATCAGTGCGTCATCCTTGCAACCCGCCCGACGATGTTACATTTGCTGATTACGTTGAGTGAGCACGACGCGCATCCTCAAGACCACCCTTCCGACACCGTCTCGCAAGCAGTGCTGACGCTGGGCGAGGCGTGTATCCACGCGGCCCGGCACTCGCACACGATCATCCTGGACAAGTGGATCAATGGATCGCTACCCCCGTTCGGCTACTTTCATGCGCAGTATCTTTTCTCCTCGGCGTTGATCCTGGCCATGGCGTCGTTTGTTCCGCTCGGCGCCCCTAGTGACCTCGCCGCCTTCGAGACGGCGCTCGAAGTTTTGCGTTCCGTCAGCGCCAACGGCAATCTTGCCGCGCTCGAGTTCTTCCACAACCTCGAGCAGGTGCGTGCATGTCTGGGCACGTATCGCGAGGAGCGCAGGAACTCGGGTTCCGCCCGCCACAACGCCAAGGGCCACGCCGCAGCGGCCATCGGACCGGGAGGCGTGAGGGCATCCCCGGTGCCGAGCCCCCGGGGCAGCACCACCACCAACCCGCCGGAGCTCGACATGGCCCATGCCCTTGCGCCCGTGAATCCCTTCAGTGGGTTCACAACGGAGATGGCGTTTCTGGAGCCGACGATGCAGAATTTCCTGGCGCAGAGTGATTTTGACTTGGGCCTCATGCACCCGATGGACTCGCTGATGAATGACGCCGAGTCCTTGTATACATATTTGACACCGGCTTTATGGACAGAATGATCGTGTTGTACCTATATTGCTCTATGTATTTCCGCTATGCTTTTGTTCTATAATCTATGTCATATCATGACTGTCATGTCTGCTTTTTGCATCACTTGCTATCACTTTTCACTTGCAGTAGTGAACTTCTCCCCCCATCGCTGCATCTCGACTCCCCACCTGGTGATGGTCAAGACAAGGATGCCTCCGATGAGACTGAAAATGACGGCTTCATTATGTCAGAAAGGATGGTTTTTAGCAGCGTGAGAGAGAGAGAGAGAGAGAGAGAGAAAGAAACCCACCGATTGTAAATGTGAGTCCCACGCCTATGGAATCGATCATGGGCACGACGGCGGCGCTGCTTGCCGCACCAAAGATATATTGAACGATGTACTTGCCGGCGATGACTTCGGAACGTTGATGAGGGCGAACTTCTAAGAGCAGCATGAGTATCAACATAGAAAGGAGAAGGAGAAGGATAATGGAAGTACCTGCAGCGTAAGTGTTCAAGCCGTTGAAAGAGCCCATCAAGCCCACACCGGCGAAAAAGGCACTGATGATGGGAACAGGCATGCCACCGACCTCCTCCTCGAGGGTCCAGCCGAAGATGAGGGTTGCGACAGGCAGAACCAGGAACAAAGTGAGCAGGCCGCTGTTCAGACGGTCCTGGGGCAGGCGGACGCCGTTGCGGCGGAGGATCCATTTGCGGACGGCGCGGTCAGAGAGACGGCCGCCCACGACGCTGCCCACGAGAAAGCCCGATCCCGGGGCGAGGTAGAAGAGGCCGCTGACAAGCGCGGTGCTGAGATGGAAGCGCGGGTTGAAGATGGAGCGGGCAGAGGTGAGGATGGCGTACTGGAAGAAGGCGAGCAGGCCGCAGGTGAGATAGGCGAACAGCACGTTCGGATAGATCATCTGGCGCAGGATGCGCATTGGGTTGAACATGGCCAGCACAGAGGAGGGCGTCTCCTTTCCCGTCTTGGACTGCTGGATGGTTGGCACAAAGAGCAGGGACAGCGATAGCCCCAGCGCCGTCATGCCCACCTGCAGCCAGAAGATGATGCGCCAGTGGGCGAAGGTGACGATGATGCCCCCGATGCAGGGGCCTGTCTACAGTCAGTAACCATACCATTCAACCAGGAACTATCAGTATTTGTTTTTTTCCTTACCAATTGCAGGTCCACTGACCGATCCAACCATGAAGCAACCCACGGCCGTTCCTCGAACGAGCTAAACAGTGTCAGCAGTAAATACTAGAGGACTTCTGGGGGAAAATAAGATGAACGGACCGGCTCAAAAATATCAGCAAGGATGGTCTGCCCTGCGACCATGAAGAAGGTGCCCGTGAAGCCGCCCAGGATACGAAAGACGGTGAACATGGCCATGTCGACGGCCAGGGCGGCGCCGACGGTACACACGAGCAAGACGAAGATGGCCGCATTGTAGGCAGTGCGGCGGCCGAAGAGGTCGGCGACAGGACTCCACAGGACCGAGGAGAAGCCCATGGCGAGCAGGACGCCGGCATTGGTGATGTCGATCGCCTCCGAGGTCGTGGCCAGGTCGCTTGCGATGTTGGGGGCGGCGGGGAGGAGCGACGTGCTGCTGAAGGTCACCACGAGGGTCATCCAGGATACGATGAAGAGGATCAGCCATTTGCGCCAGGGGGGGAGCTTGTATCCTGATGTTGTTGGTTCTTGTGACTCTTGTGATTCCTGCCTTTGGTCTTCCATGTTGTCGCTGTGAAATTGATTATTTCCCATTGTCAGTGAAATAAGATGTAAAATTTGTTCGGCGAATTGTACACTTGCCGATCGGAGATCCGGAGTAGATCCGAATCAGATAATTACTAAGCACTCTATATCTATAACTACTAGGTATTATACTGTAGATCATTATTATATACCATCTCTATGTTCACTAGATTATAGACAAGCCATGAATTAGTCAAGCAGCTTCTCTCCCTCCTCGCTAGAAGCAACACTGGCAAACTGCCACTGGCGGATGCGATGGCCCTTCCACATCAGAAGCATGACGAAGAAGAAGGAAAACACGGCAAAGAAGGCCATCATGCCATAGACCCAGCCGACCTTGACAGCGGCGACCCAGGGGTTGATGTAGAAGGTGATGGTGAGGCCGTAGGCGATGCGGTAGGCGCCGATGACGATGCCGGCTTCGGCGGGGTAATGGGTGAAACACTCGACGACGTAGTTGACGGTGACGGGGACGGAGGAGAGGGAGCCCACGGTGACGAGGAAGACGGCGAGGGCGAGAACCATGTAGTGCAGATGATACTGGAGGGCGGCGCCGAAGATGCCCAAGCCGATGGGGTTGAGGATCAAGCTGGGCAGCCAGAGGACGTGGAGGCGGTACTCTGGTTTCCAGACGCCGTTGTTGAAGCGGCGGGCGAGTGCCAAGGGGATGGCGTCGTTGCCGTAGTGGCCTGCGATCTCGACCACGATGATGCCGATCCAGTGGCAGAAGGTGAAGGCGGCGTTCTGCTTGAGCGAGAAGCCGTACCCGCCTTCGGCGACGGAGCGTTGCAGCCACACGGGCACCAGGGCGTTCATCCCCACGTAGAAGCCGAAGGAGATGAGCGTGAAGGTGCCCATGATGATGGTGACGGGGCAAGCGCCGATGATGAAGGGGAGAGCGGCGATCCGCATCTACCGTTAAACAGACGTTAGTTGATATCTATCTACATTGTAGAATAGTCTAATGAGCTTACCGTCTCCTTCCAGGTGGTCGGCTGGACGATGGACTGGCCAAAGAAGAACGTGGCCAAGCGATTCGACAGCCAGGCGGTTGGGATGGGCGGGTTGCTGGCGAGGTCGGTACGGTCGAAGCCCGTCTCCTCGAGGGTGAGGAAGACGAGGATGGCGGTGGCGCCCAGTAGGGCGACGGTCCACCAGAACTCAATGGGGAAATGGGCGTCGGCGGAGATGAAGCCGGAGAAGGTCGGGCCTGCGATGGTGCCGAAGAGAAAGGACATGTGCAGCGCGGTGAAGGCGCGGCCGCGCTGGTGCAGGAAGAAACAGTCGGTGACGACGCGGGGGCCGACGACGGTGGGCACGGCGCCGAAGAAGCCGGCAAACATGCGCGAGAGGACGTAGGCGATGTAGTCGTCGCTGCGGGTCATCTCGGCGGCCCAGATCTGGCACACGAGGGCGCCCAGGATGCACCAGAAGATGACGCTGGAGCGGCCGAGCCGGTGGGCGACGGGGGCAAAGAAGAAGGGGCCTCCTGCCATGCCGGCCAGAGCGGCGGAGTTCTATCACTCAGTATTTTTTTGTTTCCTTTCCTTTCCTTTCCTTCCAGAAGTATCCATTCCAACGTACAGCATATGCCTCCTCCACCTGGGTCTTGCCGTAGAGCTTCATCTGCTGGGCGAGGTTGAGCTGGCCGGCCAGGGGGGCGACGGCGCCGGAAAAGGAGGCGAGACATAGCACGGAGAGCAGCAGGTATTTCTTCTGCGACGACCAGTTCTATCCACGAGAATCGTCAGTGTTTATGATCTCGATAGCAAAAAAGGCACAATTTTCTTTGAGCAAATACCAGAGGGTCTCGCGGGTCGTTGCTGGGATGGGGGATCAGCACGACGTGCGCCTTGGGATCGACCTGGACCTCGTCCGCCAGCGGGGTTGTCGTGTCTTCGTGGCCCATCTTGAGAGACAGAGACAGAGACAGAGACAGAGACGAAGAAGACGAAGGAGGAGAGGGAAATGAATTGACAGTGATGGGAGAGGAGGAGACAGACAGAGAGACAAAGCAGGAGGAG
Organism: Penicilliopsis zonata CBS 506.65; assembly: GCF_001890105.1. Lineage (NCBI taxonomy): Eukaryota > Fungi > Ascomycota > Eurotiomycetes > Eurotiales > Aspergillaceae > Penicilliopsis > Penicilliopsis zonata. The sequence goes on from NW_019208915.1 coordinate 1,447,668, forward strand.
AGAGAGAGAGAGAGAGCTTAAGCTGGTCTGGAATCAAAGAAAAGATCTGACGCGTCAGTGTAGGACGGGCCAAAATTCCCGGTTATCAGCGAGGATCATTGGACAAAGAAGTGAAACTGGAGATAAATAGATAAATAGATAAAAAGATAATTAGAATAGGAAGATAGGCAGAATCAGGCCTCCAGCTGTTTCAAATATGTACTCCGTAACTGGTTTATCCTGGCATAATTCTATGGTTGGGTGCCGGGTACATTTATTGGCTTAGTGGATGTATGCACTCTCGAGGTACCTGACTACCAACTACAGAATACTCGATGGTAGAGTACTGTATTCGGCGCTTTCTTTGTGAAATCTTATATTTATATCTAGTCGAGTCATTATAGCAGTATTTAATAATAGTATAAAATAGTAATAGTATAGAATAGTTATATAAATGGCTGTCTGACGGAGTATACTGAGTACACGGAGTATACTGAGTACATAGTGATCTTTAATATTATATAAATAGAGATGTATAAGTATACTATGTAAATATATAGTAAATCTAGAGTATATCGTAGAATATCTCAATTGTCTCCATCTTGACTCTAACATGATATTTTTCTAATTTTATTCCACGTACAAATCTTTTTTTCTTTTTTCTTTTTCCCTTACACTAACAGGGATCCTCAACTTCTCAACTTCCCTCCTCCTCCTCCTCCTCCTCCTCTTCTCACCTCATCTCTTCTCACCGCCACTTGACACGAATCACTCATCATCATGGTAATCGTCATGGTAATTTCATGAATCATCTGTCATGCTTTGCTAACAGCTAATCCAGTGACTCTCCCTCCTTCATCGCCGCCTCGACCTGGGCCACCGCGTCCTCGCCACGCTGTAGCCATCTACCACCGATGTTGACCCTGGTATTCTCGAGTCTCAAAGCGTGCATCTTATCGAAGTTCTCGGTTTCCAGCAGGGCAAGCGCGAGATAATTCTTCAGAGCCTTCCGTGAGACGATGCGGTTGGGCGTGTCCCTACCGTGAACCCACGCCCTCTCCAGCAGGGGGATAGCCTCGTCGAATTTTCTCCGGCCACACAGCACTATTCCCAGCTGGATCTGACGGTCCAGCACCTGCGGGTGGTTGCCCCCCCGTTTCTTGATTGTCTGCGCCAGCACCTCGCGGCCATACGCCTCCGCCTCCGAGACAAGACCCAACATCATCGTCACTTGTATGAGCCGCGATTTGATCTCCAAGGCCTGCATGTTGTTCTCGCCAAAGAGGAGCTGTGAGATCCTCAACGCCTCCAGCTCGTTCTTCCGGGACTCGGGGTACTTCCTCTCTTCGTTCTGGTGGTTTGCCAGCAGCATCAGCGCCCGCAGCGTCTCCGGGTGATCGCGCCCCAGCTCCTGCTCCTTCAGCTGCACGGCCTTGCTGTACTGCTTCTCCGCCTCCTCCGGCCGGCCCTGCATCGCCAGGTTTTTTCCCAGGAGCTTGATCCGGGACACCGTGTCACGGTGGCGCTCCCCGACGATCTTGCGGCTGCGCTCGATCAGCTCACGAAGCATCACTTCGCCTTCCTTCAGATGACCCAACCCTCCCTTGATGTCCGCCACATGGGTCGTGATGTTCATCACAACGTGGTGGTCGCGGCTGTGCTTGTCGCGCAGTCGCTGCAGGTGAGGCTCCGCCACCTCCATCGCGTCCGCCCAGCGCCTCTGCGACTTGAGATTATTCAGTAGCTGGACTGTCGCCCGGTTGACACACTCGCCCGCGTCACTGTCCGCCGTATGGCTGAGCCGCAGCGCTTCGCGGTGAAAGTGTTCCCCCTCCACCAGCCGGCCCACGGAGCACAGGCAGTCGCCGTAGTTGCCTCGCATGAGGATGCTGACCGGGTCCGTCGCGCCGAACGTGCTGGCGGTCATATCCATGAGAAGGTGACGGAATTTCAACGCCTCCCAGTGGTTTTCCTGGTCCTCGCAGCTCAGCGCCAGTTGCGTGAGCTCGGTCACCCAGATCGTCAGGTCTTGGACCGTCTCAGGTTGCCGGTGCGTCACTCCCTGTAGGTAGAATTTCACCGCTTCCATCATCTTCCCCTGCCGTTGCAGCGCATCCGCCAGCACGCTCATCGCATGGTTCGTGTCCGTGTGCCCGAGGCCCTTGCGCCGCTGCAGCAGCCCCGTCGCCTCGCGGCACAGTTCCACGGCCTTTTCGAACCGCCCGCGGCGCGACTCATATTCCGCCGTATACACCGACAGCATCCCGCGTTCGGTCTTGTACCGCGTCGACCGGTAGCCCAGCACCACGATGATGTGCGGGTACAACGCTTCCCACAGCGCCCAGTTGTCGTACGTGTGTCCGACCCCCTGCGGGCAGAGCTCTTGCACACGCATGAACGCCCGCTCCTGCCATTCCTCCAGCGTGCGGCTCGCATGCAGCCAGCGCTGGGTCGCATGCTGGATCACCCGGTGTAAACTGAATGTATTGTATTCACTGTCAACGGTGACCATGGCCATGTCGACAAGGATGTCCTGCCGGGCACGGAACTCCGGGCCGCGTACACTCTTCCCCCGAACCAGGCGCTTGGAGACGCTGTGTCGGTCCAGTACAGACAGTAGGGACAACAGTGCCGCCGCCGCCGGCCGCTCGCGCTGGATCTGCTCGAATGAAATCTCCCACGCACGGAGTACGCACTGGCGAGCCACCACGTCATCGGGGCCCTTGTTGTTGTTGTTGGTGTTGTTGGCGTTCTCCTCCTGGCTCTGGTCAATGGCAGCTGGTGCGTTCTTCTTTGCCTTCTTCTTCTTCTTCACCTGGCTGGCCTCGTCTCGGAACCAAGCCACGTACTGCGCCACCGTCACCCGCGGCGCATTGTATCTGATATACGCCGCTGCGAGCTTAAGCGCCAGCGGAGAGCCCTGAAGTGTCTCGATCAAGACTGCAAGGTCGTCTTCTTCTTCCCTACCGTAGGTGCTGGAGAGAACCTCGGCCGGGAGGTCGTGCAGCAGGGCACGGGCACTCGGTTCCGCCATGGGTTCGATGCGTAGGATGCAGGATACATCCCGCGTGAAGTGTTTGGCAGCCAGGCGACTGCGGGAAGTCATCAACACGCATCCATGAGCGACGTCGGGGATATAGTCCACGACGGGGTCACAGGCTGAAGCGCGGCCCGTGGAGAGCGGCGTGAGCAGGAGCTTGGGGTCGTCGATCTCGTCGAGCACCAAAAACCAGGTCCCGTTGGCTTCGTCCTTGAGCCAGTTGACTACCAGCTCCATGTTGATGATCGCCGGGTCTCTCCAGGTCGGTAGTTTGTTGGCCGTTTGGGCGATATCGCGGAATCCCCCCTCGAACCGCTCGACCGTGTGCGCGTTTACCCAAAAGATATGACGATCCGGGTCCTCCGCCCGCAGCAAGTGACAATATTCGATGGCCATCTGGGATTTACTACCACAGTTAGTATAAACTCTTCCTTTTTGAATGCATAAAGGCAATCATATTGGGCAGAGCCTACCCTGCACCGCCCTTGCCCACCAAAGCAGCACGACGGTGGTCAGCAAAGAGTTTCCTGAGGGCATTCATTTCTTCCTCCCGACCGACGAGTTGGGCGCCTTGACCGAATGGGAGGTTGAAGCAGGCTTTCTTCGCGCCGAAAGTTTTGATGTCAGGCTTGCCTTGGGCTTTGGCACCATCGCCGTCACCAACAGGGGCGCCAACGTCGTCGTCAAGAGCCAGGTTCTGCATGTCCTCGTTCACCTGGTCGGTGCTATTGCTTGACATGGTGCTGATATAGGGTTCTCAAGAGAGGTTTGAGCAAAGAGCAACAGGATGACAATGAAATTCAATGAAACAAAGATCAAAAGAGTTTCTGGAAGGTGAAAGGAAAGATAAAGAGGGAGAAGAAGAGGAAAAAGAAGAAGAAGAAGAAGAAGAGGAAAAAGAGAAGTGAGAGGTGAAAAATTTCTTTTATGTGGTCATGTCTCGGCGTGTGAAGCAATATCGGTGGTGGTTGAGATGGAGTGAGATAGTCACTTAAGAAGTCACTTAAGAAGAGAGACCCATCTACCTTAATAACAATAATGAACAGTATTAAAAGGATAAAATAACTATTCTATTCTCTATATGTCAAACTCTGACAAATTGAAAGAAGGAAGCACTTTTGATACAGTCTCGACATCCTTATCCCCCCGCCCACTCAGACACAGCACGACGTTCTGCCCCTTGGGCATCTCGCGCGCGACCTTGACGACGCCCGCGACGGCATGGGCACTCTCCAGGGCGGGGATTATACCCTCGAGCCTACTGAGCAGACAGAATCCCGCTAGGGCCTCGCGGTCGTCGACGGCGATGAAGCGCGCGCGGCCGGAATCCTTCCAGTGAGCCAGTTCCGGGCCAACACCCGGATAATCCAGCCCGGCGGAGAGAGAGTGCGTCTCACGGATCTGCCCATGCTCATCCTGTAAGACGTAGGTGCGCACGCCGTGCAGGACGCCCACGGAGCCCCGGGAAAGCGTGGCGGCGTGGCGTGGGGTGTCAACGCCGTCACCCCCAGCCTCGACGCCCACCATCGCGACGGAAGGGTCATCTGCAAACGCCGCGAACATGCCCGTCGCGTTGGACCCGCCGCCGACGCAGGCGACCACCGCGTCCGGGAGGCGGCCGGCGTGCATGGCGCTGAACTGGGCGCGGGTCTCGTCGCCGATCACGGACTGGAAGGTGCGCACGATAGTCGGGTACGGGTGAGGGCCGAAGGCGGAGCCGACGATGAAATGCGTGGTTTGCAGATCGACGACCCAGGTGCGGAAGGCCTCGTTGACGGCGTCGCGGAGCGTGCGCGACCCGGTCTCGACGGGGATGACGGTTGCGCCCAGCAGGCGGATGCGGAACACGTTGAGGGCCTGGCGGCGCACATCCTCGGCGCCCATGAAGATCGTGCACTTCATCCCGAACTTGGCGCATAGCGTCGCGGTTGCGACGCCATGCTGGCCTGCTCCCGTTTCGGCGATGATGGCCGTCTTGCCCAGTCGACGGGCGAGCAGGATCTGCCCTAGCGCGTTGTTGATCTTGTGGCTGCCTGTGTGGTTGAGATCTTCGCGTTTCAGCCAGATGTTGGCGCCCCCGGCGTGTTCGGTCAGTCGGCTCGCTAGGTGCAGGCTCGACTCCCGCCCGATGTACGGGTAGAACGAGCGCAGCTCGGCCCAGAAGGCCGGGTCTGCCTTGGCGGCGTTGAACCCAGCTTCCAGCTCGGTCAGGCATTGCATCAGCACTTCCGGCACGTATTGGCCTCCAAACTGGCCGAAGCGGCCGTGCATATCGAGCAGGTCGGGCAGGGCGATCGAGGTAGCAGTAGGAGTAAGAGTAGTGGTAGCAGTAGGAGATGTCAAAGTATTACTTTTGCTACTGGGTGATCGCTGGGTGATTGCAGAACAGTATTTCTTCACGCTCTTTGCAGCATCCCCCGCCGCCGCATCCTTGATCACCGAGATGATCTGGCTGCCAATAACCACTCCCTCCGCGATGCGGGCGACGCTGAGAAAGTGCTCGCGCGTGCTGATGCCGAAGCCAACCGCCGTAGGCACGCGGTTCTCCGAGTAGACGTGGATTCTCTCCAGGAGGGCAGGCAGCGTGTCGCTCAGCGAGACGCTGGCTCCCGTCACGCCCATGCGGGAGACGACGTAGATGAATGAGTCGGCGATCTCGCAGAGCATCTTCATACGGTCGTCGGCGGTCGAGGGGGCAATCAGGGGGATATACGATAGTCTTGAGTATGTTAGCAAATAATTCAACCTCAATTACAAGTAGAAGATGAGAGATGAGGAATGGGAATGGGAATGGGAATGGAAACAAAAGAAGGACTATAACATACCCTACTCGTCTGCATTGATTCCTGAAACGAAGCGCTTCCTCGGGTGGGAGATCCACGATGATAAACCCACTCACCCCGGCCGCCTTGCAGTCATCCAACAGCTTCTCGTCCGATCCATACTGTAGAATGGGATTATAGTATCCCATGAAGACGACCGGAACGTGGAGTCCCTTCTGTCTTGCTGTCTTCACCATCTCCAGCATGGAAGAGATGGTCACTCCGTTTGCCAGGGCTTGCAGATTCGACATTTGGATCGTCTTTCCATCGGCAATGGGGTCTGTAAACGGAATCCCCAGCTCGATGATATCTGGAAAAGAAACATACTTCAGTACGCAGTGTCATATAGTTCCTCCTGTGAGAGTCTTACCTGATCCCCCCTCCTGCATGGCGAGCATGATATCCGGCGTCTCCTGGATAGAAGGATAGCCCGCCGTCACGTACGTGACGAGGGCGGCGCGGCCGTCGGCCTTGCAGCGCGAGAAGGTGGACTGGATATGTTCCATTTTGAGAGATTGATCGAATTGGACCTGTAGGGCCAGGAGAAGAGTTGTTGTGTTGTATATAAAGCTGTTGGCCTTTTTGTGCTGGGGTGACTCATAGTAAAGCCAGCGGTCCACTTTTCTATAAGAGTCATCATAGTTGTACTACCTTGACTAGTGCTTATAACAGACTCTGGAGAGTAGTTCAGTATATCGAGAAGGAAATAGGAAGCAGTAGTTATTCTTGATTGAATATATTCTCATTGTGTTCGTTGCTGCTGTTGCTGCTGCTGCTGTTGGGTATAGGCGGTTACAAGGGTCAAGCAATCGATTCCTGCTTCATATTGTTTCCCTTATGTACCTAGCATGCAGTAAGCAGTATTTCAATTGGAAGGAATATTATCAAAGGGTCCTTTTCTTGATTTATATTGGCATTTTCTCTCTCTGTCTGTGTAGACGAATAGGGGGGAGGGGTGATGAATATATACCTAGATAGTTAGAATTATAGGCAGTTAGGATTAAATCAAAGTCCTTACATGATGAACCTCATCTATTCCCTGATAGATAAACCAAAGAACAGCAATTAAAGCAGTGAACAGCCTGGCAAGGTTGACTCTCACCGGTCGACGTTGGGAGAGACGTTGAGGTTGAGTGAAGGTCAAGTCATGTGCCAGCCTCGTCTCTTCCTTCCAGTCCCCAAAATAAACCGACGTCCCCCTCAACTCTCCCTCTCCTTTTCTTTCTGCGTAAGAGAACGATCTGCCTGCTTTTCTTCGCTGAACAGGAGCAGGCACCCGTTTTATCGCTCATGAGACAGATACGGCAGATCGAAGATATTCCAATGTACGGTCTGGTAAGTGCACCTCGAGATGAGACACTGTTTAATCGAGAGATAGAGAGAGATTGGGTACGGAATTAGTAGCTGACACAGACCAAGGCAGTTGCAGATCGATTCCCCCGAGTGGAGGAGGGATTATCTCGTCGATAATAAGCCTTCTCATCCCGTTTCAAAGCGTTTGCCTACGCCATACCACTGGTCGAGAGGGCTAGATAAACCCCTCGCCATCTACTTCACGAAGAAATGACGAAACTCTACTTGTCGAAGGATAAAAAAAACTGCTTGGCGACTCAGGAGGTAAGTATAACCGATTACTGTGAGTCCTGTCGACGAGAATTATTATTGTTTCTGAGCTGACGCGTTCTCATCATCGCATAGATTTCCACATTAACCTAGCGCTTACCTCCTCGGCTCGAATCGCTATGTGAGAAGCGCCTGACGAGGGCTAAAGAAAGCAATTCGATATAGCGTTGATGCCTACTCGACGGGAGAAGTGTTTCCATAATACCATACCAATGATGAGTTGGGCAAGGCTGCCCACCCCCAGCCCAACGTGATGCTTACCGAAATAAGGAGACAACATGACCAGCGGTGAAGAAGAAGACAGCTCACTTCTAGTGACCTCATCTCAGCTGTCATCGCCGATACGATTACGATCCCAATAATAAGGATGATGATGATAAGTGTGTGCTGGTGGCTCTGTACAGCCACAGAAATCAAGTTTAATTTGAGTGGAGCTTCACTTAAAGCCACGCTGCCACATTCATCACGGGTAAGGGTCCATACCTAAACAATCCTCTGAGCCATGGAATTCATAGACAGCTTAAACTGATTTGACGACAATCTTTACCGAGCAGGTTTACGAGCCACGTCGCTTGCAAATTGCCAAGCGGCACCAGTGAGAATTGATGTCCATCCGTGCCACAGGATCATGCCACGAATACCACACCCCCTCCCAAAACACTGTTCAAGGGGATTCTAGCGGTAGCTAAATGGCTCATTCATTTCATGCTGTATTGCGTATGTCCGTGTGTAACGGCAAGGGCACAATCAAGGCCCGATGTTGACAGATCGCACTATCATTTATTTTCCTGCAGGGTGCAGGAGGGGAATCTCGATCAAGGAAAGAGATCACGATCAAGAAGATGTCCAAGAAGAGAGAAAAAAAAAAGGAGACTTTGTGCCAAGCACGAAGCTTGCGTCATGGCCATGCCCAACCTTACCCCCAGATAATAAGGATCAATTACCTGTTCCAGTATATACAACGTCGCAGAGTTGAAGTACTCTGTACGGAGCACGAGACGACCACTTTCACATCAGACTGAAACCTTCTGAAAAGACAGCGCCTGGGTACATGCAGATTATAAATACAGAGCACTACATGCTTCATGTTCAAGGCTATTTGATCCAGGAGCAAGGGGTACACTGACTCCACAGTCAATGAGACTTGAACTTTGATACATGAAAGGCGACTGGCCAGGAACTAGCCTCAGCCTATTAAGCGAAAACAATTTTCTGCCAGGGTTTGTGGCGCGGATCTCCTGTGTTTATCGAGCTGAATGCAGCAACTGATGCGCCTCCTTTTTTTCCTCGGATCGATCGTCAGTGGAATCCACTTCTGTGGCTGGTTCTTTAGAGTTTCTCGAGCGTATCAAGTTATCTGTCGTCGCCGCCCACCCCAGGTAGGTATCTCTTTGTCTCATTTTTCTTTGACATTTACTGATTTTTTGTTGGTCTTCTTCTCTCTTCATTTGTCCTTGACCCCTCCCCACGACCACCACCACCACCATCATCATGCGTGAGTTTTCTATTCTGTTGGCGAGAGGGCAAGTCTGTATTAGACGAAGCACACGAGAGACTGACTTGCACGTGCCAGACATCTATCGGCGCCAGGCGCGTAACCTAGCGTGGTATGACGAGGAAGGCGGCCCGCCATCGCGCAACCCGTTCAAGAAGTTCAAGGCGCACCCGCGACGGACGAATTCCATCCAGCTTGAGTCGCAACTGACCCCCGTACGCACTGAAGGAGACATTGAGTTGACCCCGGAACGGCACCGGCGGCGCATGATGGGCGAGGGTTTAGCGCCACCAGAGCATGCGGACACGTTTCCGGCCGAGTCATCGCAGCATGAAAGGAGAGAGGTCTCGCGGCCCGTCAGTCTTACGGACGATGAGAAGCCCGAGACCATCCCGTCGATGCGCAGCACGGACCCGATCAATGTCTCGTCCGCCACGGAAGCTCAGCGTGATCAGGAGCAGGATGATGGCGAGCTGCGCAAGAGACGGACTCAGACCAACATGGACCGTCTCCGCGCAGACAGCGACACGCTGACAACGACCGAGTCGCATATATCGAAGCCTGACAAGCAAAAGTTCACAGCCGTGGGACAGCTCAAAGCAACCTTGTTCAATTCCTGGGTCAACGTTCTTTTGATCGCCGCTCCTGTTGGAAGTAAGACAGCCGTTTGTCTATATGATTAGGGTTCCAAGACTGATATTCTCCAAAGTTGCGCTGAACTATGTGGATGTTCCTCCCGTGGCGGTATTTGTGGTGAACTTCATCGCAATCATGTACGCACATCCACAGGATGTCATATGAGATCGAATTACTGATTGACGCGATGATAGTCCACTTGCTGCCATGTTGAGTTATGCCACGGAAGAGATCGCCATGCGGTATGTACTCGTCCGGTTCTATCTAGGGCTGTTCTCTTGACTGTGGATGGCTGACGTGTGTTGAAGGACGGGAGAAACAATTGGCGGACTGTTAAATGCTTCTTTTGGGTAAGGATTTCTTTTTTTCTCCCATCAGGGTCTACCGGTTTAACCTTGACTGACAAATCCAAACTAGCAACGCGGTCGAACTGATTGTCGCGATCATCGCGCTAGTCGACGACCAGGTGGTGATTGTGCAGACGTCGTTGATCGGGAGTATGCTGTCGAACCTGCTACTTGTCATGGGCATGTGCTTCTTCTTCGGCGGGGTCAACCGCCTCGAACAGCATTTCAACCCCGTTGTGGCGCAGACAGCAGCCAGTCTGCTGGCATTGTCAGTCAGCAGTCTAATCATCCCTACTGCGTTTAAGACCTGGGCCGACGGTAAATCCCCTGGACTCCTTTCTGGTGTCATAGCTTCTAGATGGCCTTTCCCTGCTAACTCACATATCTGTAGCCGGGGAAGATGGTGTCGCCCCGTTGTCTCGCGGTAGGCTATTTTCCTCCCAACCTTTTCCAAGGAGAAGACGGATTGAATACTAATTGCATATAGGAACGAGCGTGATTCTGCTGGTGGTGTACGGTTGCTACCTGTTCTTCCAGCTCAAGTCTCACACGGAGATCTACAATGCGCCGAGCCCCAAGGTGGAGAAGCGGCGCAACAAGGTGGCCGAGGGGGAGGCGAGCAAGGGAATCGCGCGGATCGGGCAGATTGGAGCGTCGATGGCGGGCCAAAACGCGACGCAGATGACGATGCAGGAGTCGGAGGGTGAGGATGAAGGGGAAGAGCCGCAGCTGAGCGTGACGGTTGCGGTTGCCACCTTGGTCATTTCCACGGTGTTTGTGGCACTGTGCGCGGAGTTTATGGTAAGCCTGCGTCCACCGTTTTCCGTCTTTCTTTTTTTCTTTCTTTCTTTCTCATTTTTTTCCCCTTTTTTGATAGGTCGACTCGATCGATGCGATTACGGCCAGCGGCGGCATCTCGGAGACGTTTGTCGGGTTGATTCTCCTGCCGATTGTGGGCAACGCGGCGGAGCATGCGACGGCAGTGACGGTGGCGTGCAAGGACAAGATGGACCTGGCGATTGGGGTGGCGGTGGGATCGAGCATGCAGATTGCGCTGCTGGTGCTGCCGCTGGTGATTGTCATTGGGTGGGGGATGGGCAACGACGCCATGGTAGGTCAAGAAGGAGAGAAGAAGAGAAGAAGAAGAAGAAGAAAGAAGACATGCTAACGAGTGTAACTACGGTAGACTCTGGATTTCGATGCGTTCCAGGTCATTCTGCTTTTTGTGGCTGTTTTACTGGTAAGTCCCAGCCGAGGATAGAGTTGAGTACCCGAACAAGAGCTAGAGCGCCTCTGACTGATCCATCCAGGTCAACTATCTTATTGCCGACGGCAAGTCGCACTGGCTGGAGGGCGTGTTGCTGATGATGATGTACCTCATCATCGCCGTGGCTGCATGGTACGTCGTCTTCCTTACTGCTTACTGCTTCATTCCGCGCTAACCACCTGATAGGTTTTATCCCGCCCAGACGAGCTAAACGAGCAGAAGAAGAAGAAGAAGAAGAAGAAGAAAAGACGAAGAAAAAAAAATGTACTATTATCCGCCAAATTCACAATTTTCTCTCATTTCCTTTTGCCGATCGGGTGAAAACCGACCGAGCGGGAAACCGGACCGTGGTCCGAAAACGGAGAAAGGGAAGGCCACGGAGTCCACCTCTCTCTCAGTAGCCGTATTTCTTCCGGTGGGCTAGAGAAACGAATGGAGACAGACCAGACTCGTACTCGATGGTGGTGGGCGTTGACCTTTGTACGGATCAGGTTCCATATGCCCGACATGTCCGACATGTCCGACTGCTGCTCTGTAGGGCCCCTGCAGTGTGTGTGTCCGGGGGGAGAGAACCAACCACGCGACGGGAGGACGACGGACTCCCCGAAGACGACTCGCGGGCAGCAAGACCATTCCAGAGGGGGCTAGACTGTGAGACTGTGGGATAACTAGTAGTTACTCCGTCCTGACTCCATAGTCCTCCGTGGCAGCGTGGCTAGTAGGAGATTATTATTATTATTGTGGGTGGCCGACGGTTTTTCCGACGCTGTCCCGAGCCGAGGTCGCACTCCGTCCGTCACGGTCACGGGGTCGGTCCTAGTCACGGGACTGCGGGGCTCCACAGTCCGCGTCTGGAGATGCATAGAGTATACCTATATATATAAACTATCATATGTATATATATATATATATATATATCTATTAGAAGACATGTCTAGATAGATAGATATAGATATACACATAGGATATAGATAGATGAATAATGAGATTCCTCCGTATTCCATATTATATTGTCTAATTTCCATCTCCTCGGGCTTCCCCGGACGGGCTATTTTTTTGCCGCTGCCAAAGAACCGATGCTCCGATGCGGTTCACAAAGCGCAGACGGAATTTCCCAGAAACCAGACTCTTCTCAGCATCAAATGGCAAATGGCAAATGGCAAATGGCACCCCAGTCAGCTCGTATGGCATGATTAGACCAGGGACTACATAAGAAGACACGAAAGCCCAGTAATTTCCGGGCCACCTTCCCCAGCTTCGCTTAAACGCTTTCACCCGATCCAGGATTTACGGAGGAATAACAAAAATAAAAGAATAATAATAATAATAATAATAATACTCATAGTAAAATAAAATACGAAAATACACAATCTTACCCTATTATTATTAAATATCCCCCCCCCATTCGCCTGCAGCCGTCGGTTTTTCTCTCTCTTCGGCTCCCCACAACTCCGCGCTCGGCACACCGGCTTCACCGTCTCTCCACATTCTCCTTTCCTCGTGTCTCTCTCTCTCTCTCTTTCTCTCTCTCTTTCTCTCTCTTTCCCTTTGTCTCTCCCTCTTCCCCCCCCTCTCGTCTCCCTGTCTCTCTCTCTCTCGTTTCATCTTCGTGGTTGATCCGCGTCACACCGTACGACCGATGCCATACTGACGTGTGTGCGCAGACCCGTGGGACCCTGCGAGAACCCGATCGGAACGAACTTCCTTATTAACTGCTTGAGTTTGATTTCTTATTCTCAACAATATACACGAAAGAGAGAAAAAGAAAGAGAGAGAAAAAAAAAAAAAATGCGCTCCAGCATCGCCTGCGCTCGCTGCCGTCGCAGCAAGATCAAGTGCGTCAACAACGGCATCGACACCACCTGTCGCGCCTGCGAGTCCTCCGGCCGGGAATGCGTCTATCCCACCCCGGCGCTGGGCCTGCACGCCGCCAAACGAGATATCCACGCCCTGGTCGACGCCGACGATCGCGACTGGGACAGTCCCAAGAGGCAGCGCTCGCGCAAGGCCGTTGTCGCGGCCGCCGCGGCTGCCGCGGCCGCCGCCTCGCTCAAGGACGTCGCTGCCCACGACGTCTTGGATCCGACGCTGTTGACCGTCAAGGTCTGGGAAAGTCTGGCCGATCTCTTCCAGGCTCATTGTGCGCCTCTCCTGCCCTTCTTGCACCCGGCAAGCTTCCTGGCGCAGATCCGCCAACACCCGCCGACGTCTTCCCAACAACAACAACAACAACAACAACAACAACAACAGGACTCACCATCCCCGCTGGTTCTCCTAGGCGTGCTGGCGTTGACCGCACGCTATCACCCGTCCCTCGTTGCCCTGCACGCCTCCCCCCTGGCGGCGTCCGAGTTCTACGCCGCCGCTCTGCGCGCCAGACTAGCCGCCAGCGATCTGGCCTGTCGTCCGGAGCTCTCGCGGGTTCAGGCATGGCTGATGCTGGCCCTGTACGAGTGGCAGACGTGTCGGGCCACTGCGGCCTGGCTGGCCGTAGGCCTGGCCGTGCGGCTGGCGCAGGCGGCTGGGCTGCTGTTCGAGCTGGAACAACGGTCTGCTTCGTCGGCCTCGCTGTCGTCGGACGAGGTCATTCTCCTCGAGACCAAACGTCGCACCGTCTGGGCCTGTTTCCTGCTCGACCGTTGTCTGGCGAGTGGTCGCTATCGTCCTCGTCTTCTTCGCGCCCGGGATCTCGCCCTCCAGCTGCCGAGTGATCATGCCTTTGCTTTTGGTGAACGTGTCCGTACCGCCCGTCTACATGAACTACCGCCTAGAAGACCCCCTAGCTTTGGCGCAGGAGGAGTAGGTGGTTCTACTACTAGTGGAGGAGGAGGAGGAGGAGGAGGAGGAGGAGGAGGAATGCAGATCCCCAGTATACGGCAGAGTATCGCCGGATTACCACCAGAGTCCCCTCCCCAGGCGAGTATCGGCCCTGGAGGCCCCGACGAGGAGATCGACCGCTGGGAGGTGGGTGCCGAGGAGCCCGTGGTGAGCCGGGTGGTTCGCATCGTGCGCGTCTGGGGCAGTGTCGCGCAGTGGGCGTGTGCAGGTGGCCGTCGTGCTGAACATCTCCCAGCCTGGCAGGGGGATTCGCGCTTCGCCTCGCTGCGTGCCCAGCTGGCCGATTTCCACGATGGCCTCTCGCGCAACCTGCAGTACTCGCCGCGCAACACCGACACCCACATCATGTACCGCAACACCGTCGCCGCCTACACCGTCATGCACCTCGTCGCCTTCCTCGCCGCCCTCGTCTTGCACCGCTCCGCCCTCCCCTTTCTTCCCCTACGATGTACCGAGCCCGGAGGCCCCCCCGATGATCCCGTCGATGCCTCCAGCCCTGCCGCCGCCGCCGCCGCCAGACCGGAGGGGTTCTGGCGCGAAAGTGCCCGTGAGCTGGTCCGTACGGCCCGGCAGATCCTCGCCCTGGCCGTGACCTGCCACGAGCGAGACGTGCTGGCCGAAAACCCGCTGGTAGGATTCGCCGTCTACCAGGCCGGCCTGGTGTTGCTGTATGCCGCGCACTTTCCACACATGGATCCGGACAGCAACGGCATCAATCCTACCACTAATCCTACCGATTATTCCAACCTCGGCGCCGTCAGGAAGAGTCTGGAGATGCTTCGGGAGATGCGTCCGCGTCTGAAGATGGCGGCTGGTTGGTTCCGGACCCTGCATCGTCTGCACCGGTACTGGACCAAGGCACAGCGAGACTCGCCGCCTCCTCTCCTTCGTCGAGGCACCATTGTCGACCCTTCCCCCCCGGACGAATGGAAGCGGCTTGACAAGTTCTTTGCCGACGGGGGAAGACCAGAAGACCAACTCCTCCCCGACGAGGAAGACGAAGGCCGCAACCGGGTCAACAGCGTGAGCGACCGCATGAACAGCCTCAGTGACCGGGTCAATAGTATCAGTGATTCCGGCAGCACCACGGCCAACAATGTGGTCAAGAGCGAGGCCAGCGTCGACCTGTCGGACCATGACCCCCGCCGGGAATCATGGGTGCCTGTGAATAACACGACGACGACGACGACGACGACGACGAATAACACCAACAATCCCACGGGCAGCCCCAGCATGACACTGCCCTTGCCCGATGAACGGCGGCCGAGTCTGCCCTTACCAAACAACCCGGGCAGACCGTCTTTCTCCCTTCCCTCGCTGCATCTCAACCCGGACGGATCCCTCTTCAACAGCGGCAGCAGTCCACCCAGTCTTCCCTCGTTGACGGCGCCGACGTCCTCCTCATCGCGCCTCCAGTCTTTCAACTCGATCTTCCCCCCTCGACCATCGCCACAGGCACAGTCCCAGACACAATCACAGACACAGTCCCAGACACAAGCTCAACAGCAACATCCTCCGCAGAGTCAAACACCACCCACTCTTCCCTCCATTGCAGGGCTCTCGATGCTCCCTCGCCCAGTGTCGACGTACCCGGCCGAACACTGTCTTCCTCCTGACCCGGTGACCTCGAACATGAACATGACCGTCCCCCTGACCGTGCCCTCGCCCATGCACATGAACATGAATATTCTCGCAATGAGCTTCGGGGGCGACGACGTGATTGCCTTTCTTGCAGGGAGTGAGGCGGATTCATGGGGGAACATGACCGCCTCCTCCGAGGGGGTTCCCATCGGCTGGATGAATGCTATATGGAGATGATTTTTTCTTTTTCTTTTCTTTTCTTTTCTTTTCTTCTCTAATGATTTCCCTACGATTTCTTTGGATATGCTGGGCGGAGTATGGAAATGTACCATGATATGGATGGATATGGATTCATGATAGTCTAATGAACCTTCAACACTATTATACTCTCTCCTCTCCTAGTAATCCTTCTAGCTACACAGAACAACCCGTCCGGTACTTCGTATCTCATACCGAAGGGTGAACTTCTTTTCTTCACCGGGCAATAACTGCGTGGTCCACTTGATCTGGCCAGCTCTTTCACCAGTACTTTCTTCTTCTTCTTCTTCTCTCTCTTCTCCACAGTCAACGGTCAAGGGGTCCAACAGGGTGACTTTGACATCCTTGTCTGTGGGGACAGGGATCTGCTCCAGAACAAGCAGGCGAGATAAGGGTTCCGAAGAGGTATTCCGCACGGTACACACGCGGGTGAAACGGGCCGACTCCTCTTTCTCCTTGAAGAAGCCGGCGGTGGCGGTCCCTCGTTCGAGAGTGGGCCCGGTATACGAGACTTGGACTGTGGGATCCACGCCCAGCGAGAGGGTAAAGTATTCGTTTGGGGCGCAGGGCGGCATCTCCCTGTTCCCCAGGAAGGTTGAGTCGAGGGTGATTCCTGTTTTGGCGCGGAGCAGGGCGGTGGCGCTGTTTTGCAGTCGGGCTTCGATCATGGCGGCCCGGCGCAGTTTGGGGACGACCACTCTCCGCAACGAAAGGGAGGGGAGCGTGAGTTGCGAGAGGATGTGGCGTCGGGAGATGCTGCTGGGTGGTAATGTGCGCATCCCGAGATTGTAGGTTGTCGTCAGGCCGTGCTCTGTGCGGAGCGAGTCCAAGGGGATTTCTGGAGCTGGCTGAGTTGATCCAAAGGGACTATCTTGGGCTGGAGCTGGGGCCCCGAAGAGTCCAGGTGCTGGATCTGGAGCCGGAGCCGGAGCTTGAGCTTGAGCTGGAGCCTGAGCTGGAGCTTGAGCTTGAGCGTAACCTTGAACTGGGGCTCCAAAGAGTCCAGTTGCTGGAGCTGGAGCTGGAGCTGGAGCTTGAGCTGATCCAAACAGAGATTTAGCCCGTCCACCTGCAGCTATAGCTTGAGATCCGAATGGAGATGATGCCTGGGTAGCTGGTTGAGCAAAAGCTCCACTCGCCGGTCTGAATGGAGCTTGAAGAGCCGCAGGTTTTCCAAATAGAGGATGAGGTTGAGCTGACTGCTCCTCCCTGCTCTTCATCCCCCCCTCCCAGAGCCCTGCCTTCTCGTCCTCGCTTGCAAGCCGGATACGCCAGGGTTTCAGCGTAGGAATGCGCTCGTCCAGCCCGGAAAACACCGCCTGGGACGAGCTGAGGATGACCTTGGCGTCACGCCAGGTTTCGGAGGTTCCATTGTGGTATTCGGCGCGGTAGACCAGTTTTGCAGACGACGTCGGTGTGTTGATGTTCAAATCGTACTGGGCGCGCCAGCCCGCCCGGGGCACCATGTAGCTCAGCCGTAAGGCTGCTTCTCTTTCGGTGTCGTTATCGGCGTCATCTTCGCTTTCGACCTGACAATCTAACAGGATAGTAAGACGGTAGACAGCGTGAGGGCGGAATCTGCGTCGTTCGTCGCGTTCCCGACGGCGCTGATGCGCGCGTTGCTCAATCTGGCGTCGTCGCTGCAGTCCCTCACGCTGAGCAAGCCTAGACGCGGCCTTTTGGCTTCTTTCCCACGCGTGTTCCTCTTTCTGGACGGTGCGAGCGAGTTGGGCGATCTCCCGTTCCAGGTCTGTGATCTCCTCGCCGGCCTGGGCGTGGCGGACATGCTCTGCTGCGCGCTGGTCATGGTAGAATTCTATAAAGGTCGCCAGCTGGGCGGTTTCGACTTCGGCAGCCTTCATGCCCAGGCCGTACTGGTCGAGGAAGCGCAGCGACGCGGTCGCAGCCGCCTGGTTATCCTGGGCGTGCGCCAACGCTGCCTGGCGGGTTCGGAGCGACTGGCGGGCCTCTTGCAGCGGGAGAGGAATTGTTTCGGTTTCTCTATCCTCTTCTTCTTCCTCCTCCTCCTCCTCTTCTTCTTCCTCTTCTTCTTCGTCGGCTTCACTGTCTCTCGGGACTAGCTCTGTCTGGGTGTCGGTGATGGTCGCTGGACCGGAGCCTTCAAGTCGGATAGACTCGAGATTGACGAGGGGGTCAATTCCATCCACGATAATTTCATTGAGGCCGGGCTAGTCGTTAGAATAGAAATAGCATGTTATGAAGATCTAGCCTACCTTGATGGATATGTTGATATCTCGGACGACTGTTGCTGTCGTAGGGTGGAAAGTGACGGAGGTGGTGGGGAGGGAGGAGATATCGTAAGGCATATTGAATGTAGAATGTAGAATAATAGATAGAATGATAGAATGATAGAATGATAGAATGATAGAATGATAGAATGATAGAATGATAGAATGATAGAATGATAGAATGGTAGAATGGTAGAATGATAGATTAATTAGATGAAAGAAGATGGATCAAATAGAGTAAAATTATGAATACGAACGGACTGGGCTCCTCCGCAGGCAACATATTAGAAATAACTAATCTTTTATTGACAGCATAATATATATTCTCTATTCTCTTAATATTCTTCTATCTATATATCTTTATCTATATATCTTTATCTATATATCTTCCATATACTTTATCTATATATAAAGAATGTATCCCTTGTTACACATACTTCAGGCAACTGTATCCCTTCTCTTCTTCTTCAATCCATCATTTATTAACTGACATGACTTATTTATCTCTCCTAGCCATGGCTACTGCTACTGCAGCAGCAGCAGCAGCAGAAACGCTGTATGCCTCCCACTACAACGGCTCCGTCTACGCCTTGTCCCTACAAAACACCTCCCTCTCTGTGACCGCTGAACTGCGCACCTGTGGCTCCATGCCCAGCTGGTTAACCCTCGACGCGAGAACAGAAACCCTCTACTGCGCCGATGAGAGCGGAAGTCTCGCGCAGGGGACCAATGGATCGCTGACTGCTCTCTCGGTGAACCCGTTGGCTGAGATGGTCAAGACAGAGACTCTCCCGGGTGGTGTAGCCAGTCTCATCTACGACGACCGCATCGCAATTGCTCATTAGTAGGTTACATTCATAGAAAATAAGCATTTGATAAGTACTAATTGTTTTGACTGACCTTTCAGTGAGGGATCTGCCGTGTCAACTTTCTCCCTCCCATTACTTCCCTCCTCCTCCTCCTACCAATCCTTCACGTACGAACTTGCGACCCCCCTCTTCGATCCGGTCAGACAGGACGCACCACACCCGCACGACGTCCTTTTCGATCCATCGGGGGAGTTCCTTCTCGTTCCTGATCTGGGAGCGGACGTGATTCATCTGTTCAGAAGGGCGGAGGAGCGCCTGGAAGCCTGTCCGGATCTTCCTGTCCGAAGGGGAGATGGACCCCGCCACGCTACGTTCTCAAGAGGGTATCTATATGTTTCGAATGAGCTGGGGCGGACAGTAAGCGTTTATGCTGTCCACTACGGAGATTGTCTGTCCATACAATTGATTCAAGAAATAACCCCGTACCCGACTGCCTTACCTTCGGGCGCTACCCCGGCTGAAATCAGAGCGCGGGAGGGGAAAATCTACGTTTCTATACGCAGCGACGCGGCGTTTGCCTCCATGGACTCAATCGTTACTCTGTCCGGCGATGACCGTGGATTGTTGAGCTTTACTGCGATGACTTCTTCGGGGGGGACCGTCCCGCGTACGTTTGATATCAATAAAGAGGGGAACCTGCTGGCCGTGGGAAATCAAGCGAGTAGCTGCGTGGCTATTCTGGAGAGAAATGTGCAAACCGGTGAGCTGGGAGATGTTCTTGCTTCGATACAGGTTGGGCCGGAGGGTGTTGCAGGGACGTCGACTGGTCTGAGTAGTGTCATTTGGGGAATCAACAAGATATAGTAGAGACAAAGAACAATATAATAGGTAGTCATCATTCGTATCTAAGGCCAGCTTTTATAGGACCAGTCCTATAACATAACAACATAACAGAACATACATATATATACTCATACGATCAACGGAAATCCAACTGAAACGCTTTCCATTTCCCGCCTACCGTGCGACATCGCGGACACCCGCGCGGGTTGGGATAACTCGTTGGCCCGCGCGACAGGCCGTTGCCCAGACTCGAAGTCACGCTGAGGAAGGAGACCGGCGGGCTGCTGATGAACATGCCCACGCACTCGCGGCACACCCCGCAGATACACTCCGTGCACGCGTAGCAGTCGGCCAGCGCCCACGGCCGCTTGCAGTGCGCGCAGTAGATCTGGATCTCGCGCGGGCGCGCAAACGTCGACGGCGTGGGGTTCGAGAACCGGTGCTGCGGCGGCCGAAGTAGTCCCGGCCCGGGGCTGGAGTCGGCAAAGTTCTTGCCGGACGTCGACGACTGCGAATCCAACGACTCGATCGACGGGAACGGCTCCAGGTCCGAGTCGCGGCTGCGCGGGAGCTCAAACGGCGGCGGGGTCAGCGACTTGTGCAGCGGCGACGCCGTGTACGATTGCACCTGTGCTGCGAACGGGCGCGTGGGTGCCGGTGGAGGAAGGCCTTGGAAAGCCGGCGGGAGTGACGACCGGTGCTTCATCGGCGCGGACGTCACGCTGCTGACCAAGGGGGGCATAGTGGGGGAGGCGGCCTATTCTTTAGAAATAATACCATGTAATAAAAAGGACAGAGAAATACCTCTGATCGGTCATCATCAACCTCGGTGGCTGAGGTGGCAGCCTCGATGAGATCCTCCCAGCGTTTGCCCTGGGCCCACGCGGCGGCCTGCGGTTCGGCCGACAGGGCTTTGCGTTCGCCCAGACTAGGCCGACGGCCAAGTTCCTTGGAGCGGATGCGTTCATGTTTGCGACGGGCGTTGGACGTGATGGAGGACTTGCGGGGTGGTTTGTCACGCCGTTGGATCGGCGGGAGGGTGGACGAGCGATGCAGCGGCGAGGGGCCGCCCAGAATCGACGATAATAGATCCCGTGGACGCGGTGTAGCAAATGGGGGTAGCACCTCGTGCTTGAAATGGTCGCGGATCGAGGGCAATTCGATCGAGGAGCGCATGCGCTCGCGGGTGAGCTCGTTATCGGAATGTGCATCCTAAACGTCAGCATATATTAGCATACACACACACACACACACATACACACTCCCTCAAGCTACATACCATGTCCGTTTCCCAGTCCGAAGCTAGGCGGTTATGATGCAATTGGGCGAGGGCGACGGCCGCAGTGGCCGCAGCTGGATGGGCGTCATCCATGGGACGCGGGGTGGCGGGGGAGCTGGCATCGGCAACGTAGATATCACGGTCGAGGTCTGATCGTTAGCTTATCTGGGTTCCTATCGATCTCCGCTATTTAATCCATCTGCACCCACCATGTGCATGTCGCGAGATAGGATCTGGGGGCGACAGATGAGCTCGTTGGTCGGGCGGAGTGTTGACCATCAGCAGGAAGCTCTCCTCGGTGGCGGGTAGCTTGGGGATGTAGTGGTTGGGGTGCGCCCGACGGATGTGCTCCTGCATGGAGCGATATCGCTTCTCCTATATCAGGTGTCAACAGCATTTCTCTCCTATTTGTGCACATGTATGTTTGCGTGCGATATTGTGGTGTATCTGTGTTGAATGCTCGAGCTAAGCTGCGCCCGGTCGGCAATAGAGGGAGGAGGAGGGGGGGGGGGGCGAAAGCGAGAGGAAAGACTCCAGTCTTTCCACACTCTCGACAGCTTCCTCGATTTCAACAATTCAACAATCATTCTAGAGAGACTCACGCCGAGACATCGCTTGCGACAGTTGGAACCATCGTTGTTCTTCAGTGGACAGACGACCTCGTTGTTGGCGTCGGTGACGGAGAAGGAGCCGGTGAGCGAGGCCCGGGGGGGCATGTTGTCGTAGATGTAGTACTGTAATTCGAAGAGTCGATTGGAACACAGAGCAAAGTAGTAGCGAGTCAGTGAGTCGATAACTGGATCGACATTCCCAGGCGTGAGGTTAAATCGAGTCGATCGAGTCGGTAAATCTCGAGGGAGAGTTTCGAGGGGGAGGCGAGAGGAGGAGGAGGAGGAGGAGGTGGAGGGGGAAAGGCGGGTTCGTTCGCCTTCGGGAATCCAGCCAGGCGGGATGTGAGAGACCCAGTCCAGTGGGGAGGGAGGAATGTGAGCAGAAAAGGAACAAAAGAAAAAAACGAGAACAGCGTTGCAGCACTAATCAGATGAATAGCTTGCGATTTAGCTCGACTCGACTCGACTGGGGGG
>NW_019208915.1:1470348-1490296 GCF_001890105.1 Penicilliopsis zonata CBS 506.65
TGCCCCTCTTCAGCTTCCCCAGCTCAAGCTTTACTACTAGGTACTACTAGCTACCAGCTTAATTACTGGTACTTACAATACACAATACTACCAGGTAGCTACAGCTGTAGACCTAGACTGAATATTGCTATTATCATAGTAGTATATTATAAATAATATATATATTATATATATATATATATATATATCAATAAGATATAAATATACCTCTTATGTAGTATATGCTAAAAGAGACCTGCCTCTGTGTCGGATAGACGGATCGTGATGCCATCAGTACCAATCTTACCTAGGCTAATTACCTCTATACTCCGTAGTACCGACCTGATACTCCCTACCTACCTACCTAAGGTTATTGATCCAATGGTGGAAATTTCTTTCAATAATAGAATCGAGTCAATTGCATGGTATGGCCTATCAGACATGTGGAGTGACATTATGACTCTGATAGAGCATCAGATAAGTGAGAACACAGCGCTTACTGATTCTTGACACTTATTTGGCGTAGATTGGGTAGTAATTCTGGAATACCCAATCTCTATGCGATATTTATATGTACTGAACACTACATATACTTACTAGTACATAACTTTGGACGCCTAACATTGCGCTCTACCGGTGTACAGAGAGAGTCTACGCACGGAGCTACGGAGCGGTATTTGGCTGGCTTATGTAATGTTGAAGCCTGAGGCATAAACATGTGCTTCCTTCCCAATCTGGAGATCACGTGCAGCTCCTTCCTCCATCTTCAACTTCCATCTCACCTCATCTTGTCCCTTTCTCCTATAATATTTGTCCTTACCACAGTCGTATATTATCAGTCTACATCTATTCACTTGTGCAATAAGATAGGTACTCACTGTTCAACTAATCTAAGCATACTAAATACTACTAGTACCTAAGCTCAGCCACACCTTCTCGTCAGACCCCAGCGGCTTGGGCATGATGTCCCACCCTACAGCTACCCCCTCGATCGACGCCGAGTGTCGTACAGCAGTCATAACCCCAAATCCAGTCTCCCGCGTCTCGAGATTCTCGCTTGGTACATCCCTTACACACTCATAGTCCGTTGTCTCGAATCCGCTTCGCCCCTCATACTGTCCCAGCGACCGCAGGTACTTCATCACCCCGGCCAACGATACGTCCACCTGCCAGGATCCCCCCTCAGTGGCCTGCTTGTAGAGTGCGGCCGTGATTCCTGCTGCCAGAAAATACCCACCGGCATGGTCAAGTGCTTGGCAGGGGGTTGGCCGCGCCGCCTCGCCTGCCCCGAAGTGTTCTGCCTCGGATACGTTCATACCAGAGCACGTCTGCACCAGTGAGTCGAATCCTCGTCGCTGTGACCACGGTCCGTTCGGTCCATATGCTGACATGTTGGCGCAGATGATGCCACGGCTGGAGAATTTCTTGGCCAGTGCCTCTGGGGACAGCCCTCGCGATGCGAGACTGCCCGGCCGGAATCCTTGGAGAAACACGTCCGCTCCGTCTAGGAGTCTATTCAACTCTGCCATATCGGGATCCGTGTTCAGATCCAGCTGGATCGTACGTTTCCCCCGTCCAAACTCCCTGTCCAGTGATGGTTGATTCGGTAGGCTCGGGCTTGTCACCCACAGAACGTCGGCTCCGTGGCTTGCCAGTGTCTTGCCTGCCACGGGCGCAGCAATCACTCGCGAAAGTTCCAGCACCCGGAGGCCTCGAAGGCACTTGTCGGCGGGGCCACCGCGTAGACCTGTGGGCAGACTCACGGGAGACTCGCCGATCTTACGTAGCTGGATAGGCAAGTCGGCAATTGCCCGCGCCTGCGGCAGCTTATCCCATTGTTCATAACTCCGCAAAGCGGAGATCACTAATTTGGAATCAAAGGCTGTCGTCTCTAGGTCCACGGAGCGCCAGGGCGCAATCGCTTCCCCAACGGCCGCCCGCGAGGCCTCAGATATGCACCCCAGCAGTGCCTTGGCCCCATTGCGGTGGTTGGGGAATGAGTCATGTAGACGCACGTATCCGTCAGATGTCTTGTGCAAGCCGCCGATAGAACCCCATGAAGACGGTGGCGGTTGTCCGTCGAGCGTATACAGCCGCTCCGACTTGAACTCGATCGCCGCATGGCGCAGAGGTACCGTCACGGAAGGGGGCCGGGTCGTCTTCTGCTGGCGCAGTGTGTGAATCTGTGCTGCTAGCAAGGCTGACAGACCGATTGAGGCTTGAGCCAAGTGCCCAATCTTAAACGATGACGGCAATGCCAACTTGTCGGCATCAGGGAGCTGCAGAGATTGCAGCGACGCCGAAGGAAGTCCCAGCGTTTCCCATATGTATTGGACTGAGTCCGCAGTGGAGAAACCGCTGCGGTCTGGCGTCGCCGGGGCTAACTTGTGCTTCAAGGAAGAGGACGATGAAGCAGCAGGTACTTTGAGCGTCAGCAGCGGTGCATGCTGTTGGGTGCCCATCGTATCCCGCTCGCCCACTGTCCCTTGTTCCCAGGGTCGCCGTAATGTGCACTTCCACGCCAGGGCTGGCTCAAGGAACATGTTGACGATGATGTCGCCGGGCTTCAGATGGTAAAGGTTCATGAGCCGTTCGTTGGTCAAAATCCCCGCATTTTTGACACGCTCATAAGCCTCCCGCTCGTCGAACACGATGTCCAGTGTCAGTTCAGAGGGACTCGAGTTCTTTGAGCGAATAACCTTGGCAATATCAACCATCTCACATTCGCCTGCTGGAACGGGCTTCAGCTTCTTTAACGGCTCCAGCGTTTCCTTGCCCATCGCGATAATGTGTCCGAATATGTCTACTACTTCAGCGTCATTCGACTGCTGGTTATATAGAAAAACGGGCTTATATCACATCGCAGGATGTTTCATCGACTATGGATGCGTTTCATACTTGGGATTCGTCTCACCTGGTCGCCATTCGCTCAAAAGAATGTGGGGGTGAGTGGCTTTGATTCACCGGCATCATGCCGAGGCAGTTTTATCACATCCGGTTTTCCGATGGATACTAATATTCGATCGCAATAATGCCTTGAAGGGTTTCGATCATCAAATGGCACGGCGAATTACTACCACCACCACCACCACCACCACCACCACCACCGCCGCCGCCTACTAGTTAGTTAGTAGTAACGAATAATTGGCTAAACCCTAAATAGTTCTTCTAGAGACAATATTATAAAGCCACCTCTGAAGAGACAGGAAGTACTATTGAATAGCGCCGGTGACGATGAAACTGGGATACTTGGACTGGCACAACGCCGTGAAACAAGGCAAATAGTGGAATGAGTTAAGCATTAGTTCTAATGTAAAATGTTTGGTTTAATAACACCCTCATCTACCTAGTAATGCTGAGCCTTGAGGCTAATCGCTAGAAGAATTGGACCTAGTTCAGCCATAGAAGCGGGGTTGTTCGTGTTCCAAGGACCGAATTCATGCACCACCAGGAAAGGATTGTTGCGGGTATCCCCAGTTTGGAGATAGTTGATGTAATCAGCGTTGTACTCCGCAATCGAGATATAAATCTCATGTCTATCTTGTGATATAATAATACGACTTCCACATACCGAGTCAGCGTTGAGGATAAGACATCTCGGGTAGGAATGTTCACTTACGGCTTATTCCGACGTGCAGGGAAGGATGAATTGTAGTCTGTCAGTAAGCCAGCGACAATTTGGTGGCTCTCTTGTATGCGAATCTGAGGCTCCTTCATCTGCCTGAGTACCGGCTTGACCTCGATGATAGCCTTGATATCCCCATTGCGATCTGCAAGGTAGCCATCCGTCCTTGCTTCGAATTTTGCATTGGTGAATTCCGCCGTCAAAGCGATGCGATGTAGAGACCAGGACACAGAAAGATTGAAATGGAGAGTGATAGAATCAAGAAAGACCAGAAGAGCGGTATTGGTGATCTGCTCATCTTTCGTTGGGGGGTACATGAATTCGTCATCGGGGCTGATAGTGCTCCAGTGAGACGGAGGCGACGACATTGGGAGGTCTAGAGGACTTGAGCCTGGCTCGTAATCGATGCCGGGGGTCTCAAAAGCCTGGTCAAGTTGCCTTGGAGGAGTTGTGGAGGTAAAGTCTGGTTGGCGGATCGGAGGTTGAAGCTGTGTCCTTGAACGAGTCATGTGAACTTTGGGAGAGAAGACAACACCGCCGCCAAAGTCAACCTGTTCTGTTTTGGAAGCTTCCAGTTGATAATGACGAGCTGCAGCAAATGTCCCTTCAGGGATCGGGCTCGTGAAACTTTGGCAGTATCTCCTCCATGACGAAAGGTTTCCCAACTTCTCTTTGGCAGCTGGCAGCCATTGGCTCAAGTCGAAGAACTGCAGAAATTTAGAGGAGTCACCGTCTTCCCAAAGCACTCGGAGCAGTAGAAATTGTTCCCTGGAGACACGAGAGGCGGACTTCAACTGGATATCGTGGATGGTTTTGGTGCTGAGACCCAACAGGTCGACTTGCGCCTGCCACTCCTCGAGCGTGTCCGGGACGGGCGTGGATGAGTCAAGTATGGTGGACATCATTGGACAGCAAAGAAGATCGTGGAGGAAAGAAATAACAAGTAAGTCATGGATAATTCCGAGTCTGGTTCCGGAGAAAATAGAGCCTTTTATGCTCAGAGGCAGCTATCGTTAGCCGCTCTTACTTGATCGATTCTCTTCTCATAAGCTATACGTAGCGATATAGCGTGTAAGTAATATATTTAGAACAGCTTAGCCAATAGGTAAAGGTAGGTAGACAGTTAAGCGCTGATATAAAGTCTCTGTGAGGGCGACGGCGAGGTAATTGCGACAGGGTCGGATGCCTCAGGCAGGCATGGTGAATAGAATTAGCGCCGACTTGACCACTAGTAAGAGATAAGACATCTAAAAATACCTCTTTATTCCCATAAGTATTTGAGGAGACGCAGTGAATTCAATGCTTTGTGGCCAATAAAAGTCCCAGAGAAAGAGAGTAAATACAACGGCACCAAGGATCGACGTCTGATTGGCTCTGAATCAAGTGGGAGCTGCTTCCATATTTAACTCTCCCAACCTGCCCTTCATCCTACCTTCAACCACACCCCTTCCTGCTACCGCGAGCATTTAAGACTACAGCTCTTCTCCTCATCTCATTCAAAGTGGAAAGTCGTGATTATAGGATTCGTTTTCTTTTGATTGTCATTTCTACATAAACCATGGCCATGGAGACCGTCGTTGAGCCTCACGATCGGTACAATCTCCGCAAAACACTCACCATCATGGAAAGAGACCTCAGAGCCCTGGAAAAGAAGGATGTCCATATATTGGACCAAAGCATGCTAGAATGCTACAAAATTCGGGCTCTACCTCTGAGCCTTGACGCAGATGACTCGCTGGCACCAAAGTTTTTCGCTTCTTTCGCCGTCAAAGACATGCCAGAGCCAACACCAGAATATGTCGAGAGAGAATACGACACCAGCCGTCTAACCCTGATAACCGAACCCGCGCGAGTCGTTTACCATTACCTTAAATCATACGTTGGCAGCTTGATGGTCGACTTCCCAGAGATCCGACAAAAGTGGACAAGCCATCAGTAAGCCCCCAGTACCTACAATAATACTCCTTATTCAAACATTCCTTTACTCACTAGTCGCTTCGCCAGGGTCGGTGATTACAACTTCGGTAGTAATCGGCTATACCGGATGTCTGAGCCTCAATTTGGCACATTCTGGATACTTCATGATCCCAAGGCCGCCAAGCCGCATATTAAATGCGTCATGTACAATGAGATCTATGTGGATGATAATCATCTACTTTGCGGGGAGGTATTGACCGTCATGCTGATTATGTTGGGTCAACTCAAGCAGAGGGTGTTTGTCAATGATATGGTTGCGCCGGTAATCCTAATTTCCTTATAACCACACTCATCAAACAAGAAACCAAAAAGCTGATTACGATATCAGGTTCTACTCTTTTCTCTGAATCTACTGCGTCCGCGTGTCATCGAGGCATACTTTGATGGCCAGGAGCTGGTGATACGCTACACCAAATCCTACGATTTTAAATTACTGAACGAAGCTGGGTTCAAGACCTTTGCACAATGGCTCCTGGGTGATGCTATTGGTGATACGTCCAGAGAGGCAATCCGGACTGTATAAGTTGATATGGGTGAGGGCGCTTGGTCAAGGTGTTTTTCAGGGTCTTAATTCTCATTTACCTACAACCTTCTAGCTGTATCCAGAATAATCACGAGTCAATTGGAAGTGACAGAAGTAATTCAATTCAGCCATTTAACTTTATCAATATCTAAGACGTACAAGCCCCGTCCACGCACTGCAGCCCCCCATCCGCAGGGACAGGGCAGTTCTCGACTCTGGCCCACAGGACTTCAGTCTCGCCTCCCTCGCCGTCAATCTCGGACACAAGCGCGGGGGCACATTCCAACTAGTCAAGTTCAGAGATAGATCTAGCAGGGGATGGGATTTTCATGGTCGTACCAGGTACCCTTCGTTACATTCGCATGCCATATCTCCCCAGGAGGAGCAGTAGGTGCCTGGGGTTTCACAGGCTGCTGCTTGGTTCACGGCAAGACCGAGAGCAAAGAGGAGGAGAGTAGACCTCATGGTGAGAGTTCTTCAAAAGTGATTGAGTGTCAGTAGATGATGAAAGTCTAATGAATGGTTGAGTGGTACGCAACTGAAGAGACGGATCTGTCCCTTTTATATTCCAAGCAGTGGATCATACGAGGCGATTTAACCCCTACTCTAGGACGAGAATCATCTCTTAACTCGGAGAGTAATCTTCAATCTGCCAAGTGTAAGATTCTGGCATTAGCAGCGCCACGAAAGATATGGTGTATTGGTGGCTGGCTGTGTTCAGCCCTACACGTTTGATAAGAGTATTATTCTATAAAGTATATGTAGAAGAGACAGTATTGATTAGGGGTGTCTTATCATTCTTATAGAACTCTAGATGATAGTTGTATAATAGAATCTGTCTTTTGGCTATATATTTTGCATTCTATCCAGAGAACTGGTTGATAGACACTGCTTGAGGTCTCTCGCCTGGCTTTCCTCAAAAGGATAAGCGTTAAGTACTACTAACTGCCTCTCGAGTCTTGGCTAATTAGTAGGAACAAGGAATAGTAATAGTAATATCATTATGGAATATAGAAGGCACTTATTGTATTTCTAGAGGAGGGGTGAGTATGCCAGTCTCCATTGGCATGAGGATCTCCTGGCTACCAGCATCCTCCCCGGCAAAGAACAGCACGACCACCTCGGCAGCAAGCTTCGAGTCGTCAGCGTCCTCACTGCCCGGCACACAGGCTCGATCAATACATGCCAAGTAGTCCTGTACATCTGCAGCAGGCCAGTTCAGCCGTCGCGCAAACTCCACACAGGTCTCGCGGGTGACGAAACTGTCGAACTCGAAGTGACCCTGGTATGTCAGCACGCGGCGGGGGTTGTAGAGTCCCTGGATCGGACATTTCGCGCTGCCGCCGATGCTGATCCACCCGCTCGGCAGGGTCATACTGGCATTAGTCTCATCCGAGGAAGGCATGCAGAGGTCCGATGACCTGACATCTTGCAATACCCCTGCCTTTTCGGGCACGACGCGGTCCAAATGAATGAGTTGGATGCAAAAATCCCGCTCGGAATCACTGGACACACTACTAGCAGCAGCAGTCTCCAGACAGGGGAACCTTGTTACAAAGCTCGAGTGCAGTTTGATGGGCTGAATGCCCACCTCGGCACCCAGGGGACAGGCTTCGACCTTGAACGCTTCATGAGGCTGGACGAGCGGGTTATGCAGCGACAAAAGCGCCTGGGCGATGAGCTGGTGTCCGAAACAGGACCCGAACAGCTTGACGTGAGGGAACTCAGCGTACACGGTCTGAATGAACGTCTGCAGGGGCCGGATCCAGGGGTATTTGTCGAAAGCGTAGACAGAGGCTGAGGATCCGGTGATGAGAACCGCATCGATAGCCCCCAAAGGTCCGCATCGGAAATTTTCTGGGTCCGCGGTACCCTGGCCTCGAGGCTGGCTGCGGAGACCCTGCAAAGGTGGAAGAGCGCCACCAACAGCGTCGTAGGCCGTCGTGTGGATGGCAATTGGGCCTGTCGCGAGCTTGCTTGCCTTGTTCAATCTTGCTACCGCCGCCTGGAGTAAAACCCTGAACTGCGAGCTGTAGAGCCCTTGGGCAGCGTACACATTCGGAACGGGGACGTCAACGTCCAGCACTGCGATATGGATTCTGCGAGTTATCATTGTATAGTTTTCCTAGGAAGTCACCTTCTTTTTATGTTCGAAACAGCCCCCAGGATTGGTTCTTGAATAAAAGCATCTCGCCGTGAGAACCCCGCATGAGAGGATCGGTTTGCCTAATCGGGCAGAAAAGTCGATAAGAAGTCGTCTGCCGTTGAGCAGAACCACCGCCATTGACGAGTCTATTTCCAATAAAACATCGTCGTCGGGGCGAATGAGTCCAAAGTGTTTTCTGGAAGAGCGTTTGGCGGTTTTCGGTGAAGGTTTTGGTCTGTTTGCCTGCTGCTCTCATGTGACTCTTGAGTCTTGACAACCTCCTCTTCTCTCCCTTTCACTTCTTCTCAACCCATCGAGTCAACAAAGCTGTCTCTGTTTTAAGGAGGCTTTATAATTGCAGTTTAAAATGGCTTGCCATCACTCTGATCGTCAACTATTGTGTTTCAAAGGCGATCACAACATTCTTCCCCAGCGATTGCGCCATCTCGACGATTACTCAAACTATCGGGGCAATCACGCCTTCGAATAAAGGACTTACCCGAGGTTGTTGCTAGTATTTCCCGTCCCTAGAGGTCTTTTCAGTGAGAGACTGCATCTCGTTGGTCGATCCTGGTTCTTAAGAGGGAGAGGCTTGTTAGATCCTTGTACACCGGGGTGCCTTCAGCCTTAAATACTAGACAACCCCTCATTTGATCTGATAGTCCTTTACAATCGACATCAAAGGATCCCTATTGAGGTATTTATTAGCTGGCTCTTTATCCTCGTGCAGTTTTCACTAGATCACTATGGCTCCAGCTCTCACAGACTCCCTTCCAACTGCTGCCCACCAACTAAACAGCCAAGTTCCCATTGACATCTTCCCTGACGGCCTCAAGACGACCGGCCAACACCCTCCTCTTTATGATCATATCCAGCCTTTTGATACCTTCCCCAAGGAGATCTCTGGCCCTACTGTTTGGAAGGCGGAAGACTACCGCGAAACCCCAGAGAAATGGGTCCATGTCTTCACTGAAGAGCAGATCGAAGAGCTCAGTAATGCTGCCGATGCATTCCTGGCAGCCAAGATTCCATTGACGGGTATCTCCAAGGTGAGAGCAGACTACCAGTAGTCCCGTTCATATCATGATGCTAATCGACTTGTCTACAGAGCAACTTCCCTCTCCCCAAGCTAGCCAGCTATCTTCAGGAGTTGAAAAAGGAGATCATTGACGGAAGAGGGTTTATTCTCTTCAAGGGATTCCAGGTCCAGAAATGGGGAAACCACAAGTCTGCTGTTGCGTACATGGGTTTGGGGACGTACCTAGGCTACTTTGTCAGCCAGAACAGCCGGGGTCATGTATTAGGCCATGTCAAGGACCTGGGCGAGGATTCAACCCAGATTGACAAGGTCCGGATCTACAGGACAAACGCTCGGTGTGTTCCTTTCTTTCGTTTTATAGTAGTGAATTCAGCTAATACTCGGGTGCTAGCCAATTCTTCCACGCTGATGACTCGGATATTGTCGGGCTGTTGTGCATCGCTCGGGCCCTCGAAGGCGGGGAATCTGATATCGTCTCCTCGCACCACGTCTACAACACTCTGCAGAAGGAGCGGCCAGACGTGCTTCGCACGCTCACGGAGCCTATCTGGTACTTTGACCGCAAGGGCGAGACCAGCAAGGGCCAGGAAGAATACATCCGCACCAGCGTGTTCTATCTCGAGCGGGGAGAGAACGGCCGCGTCTACTCCAAGTAAGTGACCAGAATACTAGTAGCTTTGATTAATACTGATCGGTATGCTTTAGGTGGGATCCGTACTATGTGCGCTCGTTGACTCGTTTCTCGGACGCGGGGATCATCCCGCCGCTGTCACCGGCGCAGCAGGAAGCCATCCAAGTGCTGGAAGCGACATGCAACCGACTGGCACTGCATATGATTCTCGAGGTCGGCGACATCCAATTCCTGGCCAACTCGCACATCCTGCACGCCCGCACCGCGTATAGGGACTATGCGCCTCCGGCGCCCCGCCGTCATCTGATGCGCCTGTGGCTCGCGACCCCGGAGAGCGAGGGCGGCTGGAAGCTGCCCTTCTGGGACAGCAACGAGAAGAAGCGTGGCGGGATCCAAGTGGATGATCAGGCACCTGTGGCGCCTTTGGATGCGGAGTAAAGTCAGCCCTACATTTATCTACTTGTCTTGAACTACTAGCTACAAAAAGAGAAAACTGGTTCAGTTTACTGGTATCATTGTTCAGCTCTGTGCCATCAAAGTAACAGACATAATTATTCCTGATATATCTATGAATCAGTGCTAAAAGATATGTCAGTTGATATTGGTAAATAATGACTAGAATAGAGACTTACACCACAGGCATCACACTTGCAGCCTTTGCACTCATTGTTAGTGCAGGAGCAGGTGTTGCAGGTGCAAGGAGTCATCTTGAATATCTATACTATATATTAGTGCTGTAATAAGAAATGAATTAAAAAGAGTAAACTAGCCTGAGGTTGGTGTTGACCCGGTAAGTAGTTAATTGAATAGTCTTGTTGAGCGCGCTGGATGGAAATCTGTCCAAGTATGAATCCAACCCGACTACACCAGCCTACTTATACTTACTTGAATTCAATCTTGGATCACAGGACCTGGCATGACCTGGTTGCAACTTCAACTACAGACTCTGCGACGTTGTCGTGGATGACGAGGTGTCGGCCACGGGGTCGGCGCTGATGGGCTGCAATTTGGGGATCCTTGTCCGTTGTGAGGAGAAACACGAGAGAGGAAGCATTCATTTCACTGGAGGATAGGATGATCTTTTTGCCTGTGGGTGTAGATCGTCGGAGTGAAGGAGAGATGCAGATTGGTAGTGATAAGAGAATTGATTTTGTAACTAACTACCCGTTAACCACCTAAACAACCAAGGAAATAGCTGGCAGTGAGAAGTATCTGCCGATAGACTAAGCATCCCGGATGATCTTATAATTCCCCCCACTGACAATCTCCAGCTTGCCCTTGTTCACCATGCCAGCCAGGAACTCGCGCAGCTCTTCATTGCTGAAGGGGAACCCGCCCGGCACGGCAATCTTCAGCATCATGACGATCCGCTGCAGCGGCATCGCCCCTTGGTTCGTCAACATCCCCATGATAAACTGCCAGTACAGATTCATCTTCTCCATCGCAGCCGCGTCTGCCGTCTCCTTTGCAGCGGCGGCGGCCGCTGCATCCGCTGCTGCCGCCGCGTTGGCTGTCGCCGCTGAGCGATCTGCTTCCTCGCTGTCCTGTCCGGCATCGACCGGGTGGCTACCACCCGTAGCAGCATTCTCATCCGTCTCGGACGGTAACACTTCCAGCACGCAGAAGTGGTCGCGTTGCACCTCGGTCAGGATCCGCTTGCTGACCCAGAAGAGACACGCGCTGCGGACCAGCGCGGCCGACATGGCGAGTTCCTGCGAAAGATCCTCAACTGCCAGCGCGGAGGATGACGACTGGAAAGCATAGATGACGGTCGCCTGCCAGGTGGTGACCTGGTCGACAAACACGCGGTCCTCCAGATCCAGCTCCACAGTGACCTGCCCCAGCCCGTTGTGCCAGGTGAGCTTGCGAGACTGCTTAAGCGACTCGAACCCCTCGGCGTACTGCTGCTGCTGCACGGCGACAGGTTCGGGAACCTTAAACTCCAGCGGCTGGAGTTCTGGCCAGAAGAAGCGCGAGAGGATTTTTGCGTGCAGCTCCGGTTGATCCACCCCCGGGTCGGGTTCCTGGGCGAGCCTCTGGTCGTTGCGCACCGAGGCGTCGACCCGTTTCGAGTCGAAGATGTCACGCAGCATGACCTCGCAAGCTTGCAGGGCGGAATCACCGAAGCGGACCTTGAGAAACTCCACCACAGAGAGCTCCTGTTCAAAGTCCCCGCGTTTTCGGAGCAAGCGGTCGGCAAGCATCTGCTGCATCTCCTTGACAAACGCCTCCTTGGACTCGAAGAGACTGATCAAGCTCCCGATGACATCAGAGCTCTTCGACTTGCGATAATCCGGCGCCGCGTCGACAGGGTCCGGCATCCAGTTCATATCGTCCCAATCGAGCTCGCCTGAGTCGGCACGCTGTAGCGAGGATCGGTGTGCCTTGGCCAGCTCAGCGGACAACTCAACCAGCGTCTCGTCGGCCGAGGAACCTGCTGCTGGCTGTACTTGCTCATCTGCTTCGTCCGGATCGGCCAACAGACCACCAACAATCGCCTTGATTGTATCATCCCGGTCGCGCAGATACCGTCGGATCGGGCGAGCAATACGGTCCAATAGCACACCTTTCGGATCGAGGAGGGTGAAGCCCCGAATAATGGAGATATACACCTGCAAGATCTCCACTGTCGATGCGCCAGGGTGGAGCAACCGTTGGTTGAGCGCTGTGATGAATGTCTGCGTCACATATAGCCTTGCAGCAGGGTGCGTGGTGAAGTGCCGCAGATCCTCGATCGCGCCGCTACTGGCTGGCCAGTCGACGATCACGTCAAATAACTCACCCGTGCGAAGTGCACCCAGGCGAGCAATCCCTGATTCCTGCCATCTCTCCACCGTGCTTAAGCTGATGGATAATCTGTCCGAGGCCTGGGATCCCTGCTCGGGCGGGTGGATGATAGCCAGCACTTGCACCACCAAGCGGGCAAAAACATTCTCGATCCATTGGCGAAGATGGTGAACGACCAAGCTGGGGCCCTCCCACTGACCAGTGTATGCCTCTCGGGTGAATTCGGTCAACAGAGCATCCATTACGCTGGCAAAGACCTTTTGCGCCCGGTCGCCGCCCAGTCCCACAAGCTGCAGTCCATTAAACAAGGACAGTAACCGGTCGCGGGCAGCAGTGACTTGTGCGTCATCATTCTCCGCCATCATATGCATCCTCACTTCGTCAGATGGCTCCTCTCGCCATTCCAGGTAAGATATTGTGCACTGTCGGTCCACCTCCATATCGTTTTCGTCGTCATCCGTAGTAGCCAGAGTGTCGATCCCTAGAATGATGAAGGCTTCCTTTGTGACTTCTTGCGCGAGTAATGGCGAGAGTGTATTCCATGGGAGCGAGTACGCTACAACAGCATGGAACCCCTCCTGAAATGCCCCAAAGCTCTTTTCCTGCGCCTTCGTATCTAGCAGTGGAAGGATATGCTCTACCACGGGGGCGAGGTATATTGTCCGTGCCAGATGTAGGTACTGTACCGTTTTTTGTAGAGCATCGCCGATCTCGGTGGCACGCAAGAGCTAAAAGCAAAGCACATCAGACACGACTCATCAAAGGGAAGGGGTATAAGGGTAGTAATACCAGAAGCAGTCCTTCCCGGAAATTCTTGAGGAAATGTCGTCGCGTCTCATTGCCATACCATTCTAGCAAATCTGGGCGTTCGAATGTGATTCCAGAGCTCTGTCTACCCGCGGAGGACGCTCCCAGGAGATATGCTAGCGCTTCAGTCGTCTCTTTCGAAGGAGGGTCATGTCTGTTCCACTGCTTGAAGAATCTTTCTTGATCAACCTCGCCACACACTTCTAGATATGAGAGCTTGGCATCTGGTAGTACTAGAAATGCCGTGGCCACCTGCCATGCATGATCCCAGGTCGTCTTGTCCACCTCATCGGCCAGCGGGACCGTATCGTTCGACAGAAACGAGGAGGCGGTGGAAGGGCGTGGAAGTGACGTTCGATCATACGTCTGGATGCCGCCTCCAAACGGTTGCCCGACAGCAGTGTAGTCTAGGGCCGGAGTCGCGACGGGGGTCGGAGAGAAGTCATCCAGCGATGCAGGCGAGAAGACTGAATCGAAGACGCGTCTGCGGCTCGCGGGGATCGGGACGGTCTGGATCATGGCGGGCTTCCTTCAATGCAAGTGCATTGTTCTGGAAAAGGCCAGGCTGCACTGATCTTCCTTCAGATGCGAAAGATCTTGTCTTGAAGGCGGATCGCCGCCAGTTTGCATTGTTTCCCCTTCGCCCAGGAGCTTGTTTGTTTCTCCATCCCAACTTCTTGGAACGGGGAAATCGACGATAAGATATAGTCACGTGATGCTGTCATTTGAGGATTGAGGACTATGCCAAATAATGGCAGACGGCAGCAATACTCCGTACACAGTGCTTTGAAAATACTATCTAAACCTACGAATGATGTGAATATGATGCCCTTCGCGCAACGACTATTTACATTCTGCCTGGGTATTTGAAGGATCTATCGGGTATCGTGGCAAGCGTCATCACAGATCATAGTATATGGCAACATGCGCTCTTCCCCAGTTGGGTCTCCTTGTCATAGAAAGAGAGGACGCGAGTGTAGAGGTCGGGGTAGCTGGTCGTGACAGAGCTTATCATGGTTTGTCCTCGACCTTTTCCCATTCGCTGTCCGTGCCCCCGTGTTCCGAGCTGTCACCACCGGCGCTGGGCCTCTGGCGGACGGTCGCTGATCCGGAAGGCGTCAGCAGGCTCGTTGAGGCAGCAGGGGCCTTGATATCCGGTGGCGGTTGGGCGGTCTCAGTTTCTGTCTCGCTATCTGCGCTGTCTATGGCCCCTCGTACGTTCTCTGCCTGGTTCTCCATGCTCGCCTGCGCGGCCTGGGCCTCGCGCACCTCCCGCGCAAACCAGTTGATCGACCACCACAAAGCTCCCGAGAGGAATGACAAGACGATGAAATGTATGCTGTAGGTCGCCAGGAGGAGGATGAAGAGCACCGACTGCAGGGCTGCAAAGGTGACGTTGGTTGCGACAAGCAGCGTTGGGGTGGGCCCCGGAGTGAAGACGCTGTTCCACAGATCCTCGACGAAGGAAGCCATACTGATGTCTTTCTCTCAATAACAATATAATGCCTCTTCTGCAAGGGTGCTTTCTAGCAGCTGTCAGGCCCTAGGAGGTGAAATCCGTGCTGAGGCTTCTGGCTCGTGATGCTCTGAGGATCCGGAATCCGCCGTAGAAGGAGAAACGCGGTGGCTTTGGCCGGTGAATGAAACCCGAAGAGTCTTGGTTGAGATTCAGATCGTTTGAACACCCGTTGGTCTAACTAAACAGGTCGGTGATGAGCGTAGACGTGCTTGTCGTGAGGAGGGGTTGAAGCTGAGGGGAAGTCGTTTGAGATGGTCACGGGATCTGTCACGGGAGCCCGAAGCGGTCTGAGTCTGACGCGCTGCTGCCCACGGGAGATCGTCATCGGGTCAACAACAGAGGAATATTATCAACACGACGCTGTATGACAATTTTCAGCTGTCTGAGTCACTTCTCACCTGAGAATCATTTATAAAAGTTTCAAACCCAACTTACTATCTCAGCATCTGAAATTTGAATGGGCGAAGCGGTGATTCCTGCAGATGATGCCGCTTTTTTGGCAAGAATACTAATGGTGACCTGGCAAACAGCCTCCTGATCTGAGGAGACCTGTACATCTCGACCTCGTCACGCTCGTGTTGGCATCCTGCCTGCCTACAACAGGATATGGGAAGCGGCTCTCAATTTGCGTCAGTACCCTGATAAGGCCGACAAGGTCTGGCTTCGGCGTAAGTCTTCCTCTGGAACCTGGTCACTGCTCTCTGCGCAACAGCTTTCTACACAGCAGGCCGCTAGTTTCCGCATCCAATACGCTGTTAGCAGCTGATATATCGAAGCTGGTGCTGGCCCCAGGTTCCGAGCTAGAGCTAGAACACACATCGATGTCCAACCGAGATGAAATGGGCTGCTTCTACCGTATACAAAGGAATCCCAGACAGCGGAGCTTCTGCATTCCACTCAGGCTAGCAATAGCCAAGCTGATTTCCAGTCTAGGTAGGGGATTCGTGCCTGTTAACCTTGTCAACAACCTGCTCAATGAGCAATAGCCGTCGGAGATGAATTTCTCGGCATCTCGTATCCGATACGGCTTTCGAGGCCTTTTCTCTGCATATGTTAGTCGAGTACCTAGAGCTTTAGGCGTGCATTCAGCCTTCATTGATAACTTATTGCTGTTTGAAAAATGAACAACCCACCTAATGCAACTCTACTTTGCGCAAGTCAATAACTACACTCCATCGTGGTATCAGGGTTCCATTTATCCCGAACGGAGCAATATCTACCGGAAAGGCTGCACCTTCAGTCATACTACATGAGCAAGTAAATTAGTTAACTACTAGCTAGCTAGTCAACTAGTTTAGTATCATGGGTATGTCGTAGAACATTCCATGTAATGCGAAAGAAGCCTGCTAGACTGTTTCCAGAGCGTAAATGGTGGTACTACTAGTCATATGGAGTAGAGTTATTCACTCTACTACATAACTAGTTAGTTAGTCAGTAGTTACATACGGAATACTACATAGATATGAAGGAGCACTTTACGCTGTCCACCAGGATCAACTCATAATCCCCACCCCCCACGTGGCTATCCTGGTGGTGATCATATCCAGCTATACTCCAAGTGTCTAGTACTTTGGGGAGTAGCTGTTCATAACAACCAGTTGCTATCCTGGAGCAGTACTGTGTAGTATACCTGAGCACTGAATTAACTTGACTGCCAATAGGTAGGTACCTAGGTAGATACTAGGTAACCACCGAGGTAGGGGCTAGTTACCTAGTGCTTAGTCTATCACTAGACTATAGTATGGGCTTCAGAAGGTAAGCTGTACGGAGAACGGAGTGCTACATACCTCCGTAGGCACCTTCTGGGGAAAACTTAAAAGTGCAAGACTATACTGATTTACACGTCAGCCTTGAACTCAGTTTAAGCGTGTGAGAGAACGGAAAAACACCCGATTGACTTGGATGTGTGATTCCGTCCTGGATAATTTCACCTATGAGGAGGCGAATTGTGGTGGTAGCCTCGTACCTGGGCATAGTTCCAACCTTTGTGCACTGAAGGTTAGTGATTCCGTAAGTAACGAGCAGGTATTGGTGCGGTAAGCGGTAGCAGGTACCCGTCGCTTCCCAATTATGTAGTTTACTAGCGAGTAGATTAGTAATAATAGGAGCTTATCAGACAACTTAAAACTGAAACGGTTAAGAGAGGCCGAGGGGGCTAAACTTACCATAGGTTGTTTAATGGCCAATTCTCCCTGATCCGATTGGGGCCGATGATATCCGGGCATACAAGGCAATTGGGTCCTGGAACCTTTAGTCGACCACATTGACTGTCAGCCACACGGGGATGGCAGAGTCTCACTGGCCAGGGGACCATGCTGGTAAAGAATACAGGTTCCACTGGTTGATTCGTTACCGAGTACGGAGTATACGAGAGTACGCTGTGGGAGACGTATGTAGTAGTGCTCTCCGTACGCTGCCGGCAGGGAGTGAAGAACGGGGAATAATCCTTGATATCACATACGGAGTATACGGAGTATACACCTCTCTGGAGCGCGGAGGCGTAGGAGAAATAATCAAGTGAAAGGCCCCCCCTTTGCTTGGGTGCCATGTGGGCATCCACCTGGAATCCGAGAGTCTGGGTGGGTGGTGACGATTGACTAGCTAGTTGTTAGTACTTAACTCCCATGGAGTAGTTTACCTAGTCATGGAATAATAACTAGTTCACTTCATGGAATGTGTGTCAAATTCCCCGGAGGGTTCCGAGGATCGATAAACTTTCATGAATCAGCTGTCATTTGATTGTGCCGCCCCTTACCAGGTTCCCATCTGAGCCTGCACCCGAACCGTCGAAGCCTTGGTAATATCGCCGGGGCCCCGGAGCCAGTACCTAGTGGCTGTCGGACTTTCTCGTTGGGTAGTTTTCCCACACCCCCGTCTCCATCAGGTAATTCCGGTGGAAATTGGTCTGGACAGCAGTGAAATCGCCCCACTGGTAATTTTGACGGCGATGGTGAAACGAGGTGTCTGATTGGTACCCGCTCGTTTTCCCGAACTCCGTATATGTACCGCCAAAGTAAAGTAGCACGGGTAACGGCAGCCCCGACAGGCGTCCGGGTGGCATGTGCATTCCTCGAAGAGAACTCTGATTCCTTCCGGTGGTGGTTGGGGTCCAACGACAACGGCGGATCGGCGAGTAAGAGGTCTTGCCATTGTGTCGGGTATATCTCTTCACCCAAGACACCCCCCCTCCCCTTCTGGTTCAGACGGAGGCTGCCAACCAGCGGGTCTAGCAATGGAAGCGTAACCTCGCGATGATGCTTCGGGAAATTATCGCCGGGTGCGCCGAGAGTCAAACGGCTGGGCCTCGCCCCAAGCTTCGACTAAGATCAGGAGGAGTGAACAAACCAGCAAATCACAGCGAAGCTTGATTATTTCTCTTCTAGCGCCCCTGTCGCCGCGCAGGCCGAAGTATCCGCCCCAACCAACCCCTCGGTCGACGTGGCAGGGTCTGGTCAGTGTGTGGGGGCCAAAAAAAGAGCGTCTTCTGGGCAGTGGGCACCGGGCAGGGGAGGGCGGACGCCGGGACAGCCTCTGACTTCACTGACAAGCCTC
The DNA here is from genome assembly GCF_001890105.1 of Penicilliopsis zonata CBS 506.65. Classification (NCBI taxonomy): domain Eukaryota; kingdom Fungi; phylum Ascomycota; class Eurotiomycetes; order Eurotiales; family Aspergillaceae; genus Penicilliopsis; species Penicilliopsis zonata. The sequence goes on from NW_019208915.1 coordinate 1,488,934, forward strand.
CCTTTGCTCTGGAGGAGTCGAGTCCTGACTCCTGAATTAACTGATCAGCACCGTCTCCCCCCTCCGTAGCTCCAACCTCTTCCTGATTCTGGGGATGGAGTAACTACGGAGTACTCCATAACGTACCCGTCACGGCACCGTTCCAGCTCCTCCCTCTGCTCCTGTCAGGGACAAGGAGCTGCATTCCACCACCAAACCTGATTGAACGTCCGTGGATGATCGCATTGTGGCCCCCAACCCACAAGATTAGCCTGCTTAGTATGATTACTGTGGTAGTGGCGGGCTTGGGTTGAATCTCGACTCTGAGAACAGCTAGTGAGGACTCGAATTCAGAAAAACACACATTTCCCCACTCCTGGTGCCCAGCTGGAAAACAACGGTTCGGAACCTGAGGTGCCGTGTCCTGACAATACCTACCTTACCTACCTGTATAACTACCTGTATGTAGTACGCTATCTCCGCCCGAACGGGAGACAATCGGTCGTCAGTGGTCACAGCAGATGACCTCCCTCTCTGCCTTCTCGTTGCTTTTCTCTGCCTGTATTGTCTGTGATTCGCCAGCTCCCAGCGTGTGGTCCCCTTCCTCCGTCGTCGGAGCACCGTCGTCCTCACCACCGCTAGGCTAAAGGGAGGGGGGGAGGTACTCGGTGGTGGCATTATTTGGTTGACTCGAGGCGAGTTTGGGGTCAAGGCACTGACTCAACTAGACCAGGCAGACCCTCTTCTCTCGTGCAGATCGTGGGTGTCATGACGGTGTGGGATTTGATTGTCGGCCCTGGAGGTCAGGAAGACGCGGAGACGGTCAGTTCACGCTCTTGGACCACAACAACACCCACCACACGGCTTACCACCTCTCGTCGGGACTGTGTACTCTGTAGAACATCACGTAGACCAGCTCAGAATGTAGAACAGAAAAAAAAAAGTAACCCTCAGGCCCATCGGGGCCAATTCGCCCGACTGGGTTTGGGGCGGGAATCAAAAGAACGTTCCGTCATCTTTGGGGGACTGTGGAAAACGCGCACTCGGCAAAGTGGCAATGATCCAAGCTTTTCTTTCTCCAGACTAGCCATGATTATTCTTCTTCTAAATACGGCCTCCGGTCTCATGGTTCCTCCTCCAACATCTGCTTCACCGTCTTCGCTGTTCGTGATAGGGCTTTATAAATACCACGCTACGTACTAACTGATCCTGCTGCCCTCGACCCCCAATCCCTCTCTCCCTCCTTTCTCTGAGTAAATCAGATAATTACAGATTAAGACGAACGTATGTTGGCCGTCTTTCATCCTCCCCCCCCCTCTCTTAGTTATCGATCGTACAGCCATCCCACCATTGCCATCCCGCTCTTTTCCTCCACCAAACACCC